>NW_004567165.1:673015-681232 GCF_000260355.1 Condylura cristata
TTTTTTTGTTTCTCCCTCAACTTTATTATAATCCCAGTAAAATAGAATCTTGTTATGGCTAACTTCCTTACCAGGTTATTTTTGTGTTATCCCAAGTTTAGTAAGAATGAATACATAATATCACAGCTGAAGATTTCCAAATTACAATGGAGGAAATGATGATCTCACCACAGTTGTTACACACAAATATACATGTAGTAACTTACAGCCCTTTTAAAGATTCTGACTAGATAAAAGATCACTTTGCATATCACACCTGAAAAGCAAGCTATTTAGGCTAGAACATTATTACATGGTGAAGACCACAAGATTTGTTGACTGCATTTTCTCTAAATGGAGTGAATGGCGCCCTTAGAAGTAAGAGGATGCGGTTCAAGGCAAGACACAGAAGGTGTCTAAAGGGAGGGGATGCTTCTGTCCCTTCCAAACTCCATATGTTGAAATGTCACCCCCATAAATTGTTGTTAAGGGGAAGGATGTCCTCTGCAGAATCTTGTGGACTCCACCGCCTACCCTGGTTTTCTGGACTGTATTCCCTGCACCAGTTATTGAGAGGAGAAGTGGGTGAGACAGGAGAGGTCCACTGTGCTATGTGAAACACCTGCAGGGTGGGATCTAGCTCACACTGAAGCGGCTGCAGGCAGCTTACAGTGCTGCGTCCTAAACTCAGAGGAAGATGCTTTGCAAGTAACCAAGTGACTGAAAGAGGCCCCTGTTTTGCTGCAGATACAACCTGGTTAGCTGTGTTGAGGCTGTCCATTGGGTCATTTGGTAGCTGTAGCCATAAATACATAATGAATTATATGTAATCTTTATTTTAAATTAATCTAGACTATTAGAAATTTCAGTTTCAATGCTATTGTAAATGTTTGGAATGTGTACATAGTCTATGAAATTTCAGTTTATACATAAGAAAATCCTCACATTGATAATATGCTACGATAAAGCAATTATAATTGTAAATGAAATTATCACTCTTATTAGTGAAGCAGTCACTTTACTACCTAATATCAGAATATGAATACTATCAACTATAAGATAAATTTAATTATATATAAATTATATACATATAAGTATATTTTATAACACTCTGATGGAAACCTCTGTGTTTTATATTCACAATAAATAAACTGACCTTTAGACATTTTGTGCCGGGTGCCCTTTTGTGTGCCAGGCCACCCTCGGCCTTGACCCCTTCCCATTGGTTTATCTATACAGATGCAAGAAACGGTATTACAGTCTTCAAGAAAAAGTGAGTACATAGCACTGGGAATATAAGATGTTAAAAGTAGTAAAGGAGCCTCTGAATAGTGTGTGTAAATATGCTGAAGAGAAGAAAATCAGTTTGTGTGTTTATAGAATCACGGATAGCTGCTATGTCACAATTTCACTGTCCAAGGAGACCAGTGTAAAGCCACATAGCACACAGGTAGAGAAAGTGCCTTGGGTTATTTGCCCTGAGGTGGGATCCTAGGTTAAAACAACAAATGTCCACACCATATGTGAGTTTATGGCATTCATGCACAGGCAGCCTGGAAATGCTCATTTCACAGCCAAATGCAGCTCATAGGCCTGAGTCAGTGTCCCCTGCCAAAACTGTATTAAATACAGGCTCCAGTTGTTGGGCGATTAGTCCTTTAGAGGCGATTAGTACTGAGCATTAGAATTAGCCCTCCTGGGCGGGGGAGGGCAAAGAGCATTCACCTCAATCCAGATATGAAATGCTTTTCACCCACTTTTCTGGTGATTTCAGACCAAGGCAGGATGGAGAAGCCCCTTCAGCCATCTACCTTTGAGAAGCATCTTACCCCATCCCCCTCCACCAGGCTGAGGCTCTCACCATCACACCTCCTAACCTGGACCCCTCAGTGACTCCTCAAATCCTGCTGACCTCAGAGGGAGCCGCTACACTCCAGCTCAAGCCACTGTCAGGAAACAGGCTCAGGACTCACTTCCATTGGGCTCTGATGTCCCAGGTGCACCCGGCTGCCCTGTGAGCTCACCAGGTATTTGGGATGGAATTTCGGAAAGACCTGGGATGTGGCTCCCCCTGATGGCCCGTGTAAAGTATGCAGCTATTTTAGGAGCCCCATGCTCTGGATTTGAGGGACTTGGACTTCAGGGTTCCCTGTACATCTGTGCCACCGTCCTCCAATGCTTCACAGATATCTGAGCTCCATGGGTATGTTAGCTCTAGGCCTGGGGATCCTGCTGCTCCAGCATCTCGGTCTGTACTTAAACCCTGTCTCTTGCCAGGCCACACCCACGTTGTGGTCTGTTTTTGTCCACCATGGTAGTAGGTGGCTGCCTTGTGGGAACATCTAGATGATGTAATGCCTGATAGATTGAGTCCTTCCTTGCGTGAACTGTGTTACTATAATGTTTGTGTTTTGCAGGTGATGGCTGAAACAATATGTTTGTATGACTTTTGAGCATGTGCAGAGCACTGGCCTCCTTGCCACGATGAGATGATTGGCAGAGTCTGGAATCTTCTTATTTCTTCATACTTGACTCTGGCTCTGGGTTACCACAATGCTATAGAAGAGGCGGTGCCAGACACACCCTGGGATGTTTCAGTGTAGTCTTAGGTGGCCGGGGAGCAGGGATGGGGTGTGGTCCTGCTCTCCATGTGTTCCTCTAGCTAGAGGGCAGCCGGGTGGTGGTCACAGGTTCATGTGGTCGTCAAGCTGGAGCGCTGGCATGGAGATGGTCCTCTGCTCCCAAGTCCCTGTAGATGGCGAGCTTACATGAAGTTGTTTCCTTATCCCCAGAGTCCCTGCTATTGTGGGGATTGCACTGAGCTTATTCTGAGATCCTGGAATCCTCAGAGTGGGCGCAGATATAATGGTGTTTTGGGCTCCCTCGGGCGTATCCAGCTGGGGCACAGGGTTAGAGGCAATTTTGGATTCCCCAGGATCCTCCAGCTGGGCAGCTAGCAGGATGGTGGTCTTGTGCTCCATGGGATGCACCAGATGGGGGCTGGCATGGGGATGGTCCTGAGCTTGCAGTCCCCTACAGTGGATGGACTGGCATGGGGGTGGCCCTTTGTTCTTGCAGCTCCTAGAGCTGGTGGCTGACATGGAGCTTGTACTTTGATGTACTGCAAAGGACAGGCTGTGTGGAGACGGTCTCTTGTCCCTGGAGTCCCAGCAGCTGGAGGGCAGGCTCACAGGTGGTGTCATGCACCCCGGTGTCCTCCAGGTGGGGGACTCACTTGGTGGTGGTCTTCTGCTTGGGCTTGTAACGAGCCTGGCAATGATGTTCTGCCCCTTTCCTTCTAGTTGAACCACTGGGTCATCAGGAAATGGGGTGATTTGATGACTTGTTTCTTCCCAAAAACATTCTAGCTGAAGGGGGCGCTCTATGGAATGACTGTCTCAATCAGGCCCAGCTGCATCGGAGAGCTCCGCTAACTCTGTGAGCCCTGCCCCCCCCCACTGCTTCCTAGAGCAGTGTGTTAAGCAGGTCCAGTAATGTAATCAAATGTCCACTCAGCTGACACCATATGCACCCACTCAATCTTAAAGACGATAGGCCATGCCCTTAATTATGGCCTGGTCGTGGTGATCTTGGAAGAACTCCTTGAGGGACAGGTGACACTACCTCATGTTCACTCTGGTGTCCACAGTGATGGCGTAGATGTTGCCCCTTTTTCTGGGGTCCAATTCCATCATCCTGTTTGACAGGATTGGGGGATTCTGTGCAGGCTTAGAAATAATTGCTCAGGATTCACCCCTGGAGCTGCCAGAGTTTCTTTCCCACGAAGGTCCATGCCTCTGTCACCATAGAGTAAAATATGACCCCAAGGCCCCAGATGGAGTTATGGGGCCGGTGTGATGCTACTGAAGGTAGAGCTCTGAGCAGCATACTCAAAGGTGCCACAGTTCATGCTGAGTTTGGTCAGAGCACTGCAGGCAGTGCCCAAAGTCCACCACCTTCATCTTTGCTGCCGGTCAGCAGCTGATTTTCTGGCTTCAGATCTAGGTGTGCCTGCCCCTGACATGACAGTGACTGAGCACTGGCAGGATCTGCAAGATGGACCTCTGGCCTCACTCTCCAGCAGGCACCTGTACAGCCAACAAGTCCTACAGGTCACCACCATCTGTCACTGCATCACCAGCTGCAGATGGACCTTCCGGTCAAGATCCAAAAACAGCTGGACAACGTGCAGGTGGCTGAGCCCCATGGTCTGTGCACCACGCTCCAGGGAGCTGCAGCACTAATGCTTGGATTTTTCTCATGGCAGTGTATTCCCTGTTGACTCCTTTGGTCCCCTCGCTTCTTTCAAGAATTATAGAAAATGTTGCTGGTTCTCAGCACCTCCACCCTGTCAAAGTGGGCAAAATTCACATAATGTAATGAAGCAAGGTGCTTCCAGTGTGTTTGGGTTGTGCTACTCTCCCTTGGGTCTTCTGCTTGGGGGAGTCTTTATCATTGCTTCTCCACCCTGCTGGACAGAAGACATTGCTGGTTCACTGCTCCCCATGTTCACAGGGTAGCTACGGCAATTTGACCCCTTTCCCTAACCAGAAGAATGCTGGTGCCAGCTCTGGATGGCACTGCCTTGGTCTCATGTTCCTGGGAGTCCTCTGCTACTTGGTTTCATGGGGCTCTCTTGTCCTCTATGCACCAAACGCCCTATGAGCTCACCAATTATATGGGATGGGTGCATGGGGAGACTTGGGGTGTGGCTCCTGCGGGTGGTCCATGCAGGTAAGGCAGGCATTTCACCATCCCCATGCTCGCTGGACTTCAGGGCTCCCTGGCCTCCTTTGTTCCTCAGATATCTGAGCCCCAAGCCTGGCTGTCTCCCGCTGTACCAGTATCAGTCTGCACCTAGCCCATCCCCTCTCTAGCACCACACCCTCCTCCTGGAGTGCTCCTATGCACCAAGGTCAGTAGGTGGCTGCACTTTGGGGGCCTTCTGGAGGCTGTGGCACTGCATAACCTCAGTTCTTTGTTGCATGGATTTGGTTACTAAGATGGTGGTAGCCTAAGTGTTGGGCAGAAACAAAATGCTGTCAGGGTGGTATTAATTGTTTTTGCTGAGCTCTGGCCTGCCTGCCTTGCCTAGGGATAAAGAGAGAGTCAAGAATCACCATATACTGGCCCAACCAGCCACACCCTTGTGGAAGTCTAAGTGTCATTCTGGGTGACCTGGCAGGGTACTTGGCTTGGCATGCTGTGGACTCGGGTTTCCTCAAAAAGGACAGGCCCAGTGGTGGTTTTCGGATCCCAGGGTTCCTCCCCTGGGGCCTGACAAAAGAGGTGGTGTGTACACAGGTCCTCCAGCTCTGGGATGACACTGACCTGGTCTCATATCCCTGACAGTCCTCTAACTGCGGGGCCTGTGAATGATCATGCACTCCCCAGAGTCATCAGCTCTGGGGTGGCACAATGTGGTCTCATGCTTCTGCAGATCCTCAGCGACTCTCCCCCTTGAGCCTCCCTTGTCCTAGGTGTATCAGGCACCCGTGAATTCACCGTGTGTGTGGGAAGGACACTTGAGAAGACTTGGGGTGTGGCTCACACCACTGGCCCATGCAAGCAGGCCAGGCACGTCACAAGCTTCATGCTGTCTGGACTTCAGGGCTCCCTGGCCTCCTGTGTTCCTCACACATCTGAGCCCCAGGCCAGGGAGTCTCCCACTGCTCAGCCCTTCTGCCTATGTCCAGCACCTCTCCCCTTTTCATGCTACACCCTCCTCCTGGTCAGCTCCTGTTCACCGTGGTCACTAGGTGGCAGCACCTCAGGTCTGAAACAACACACTGGTAGGATGATGTCCAGTAACTGCTGAGGTCTGCTCTTCCTGCCTTGCCTGGAATGCAGGGGGAGTCCACAGTCTTCACATTTTCATCATATGAGCCTCTGTCCTCTGGTGTCACTACACTTCTATGAAGAGGAGGCACCAGCCACATTGTGGAGGAGGTGTCAGAGTTCTCCTGGGGAACTGAGGGGCTGGGCTGGAGGTGGTCTTATACTCCCAAGGATTCTTGAGCTGTGAAGCTAGTATGGAGAGGGACTTGAACTCCTAGGGTCAAACAGCTACGGTGCTGACACAGAGGATGTCTCATTTTCATAGGGTTCTCGAGCTAGCGGGCTAGCATGGAGATGGTCTCATGCTCCTCAGTATCCTCCGATGTGTGGGCAAGGAAGTGACCGCAGGCACCACAGTCTCAGGCTTTCCAGCTGGGGGGATGGAATGGATTTGGTGTCATGTTTCCTGAACTCCTCCAACTGTAGCTGGCACAGAGGTGGTCTCGTGATTTTCAGGGCCCTAGAGCTGAGGGACAGGCACAGAGGGGGTCTTGTGCTCCCATGGGTTCTCCAAGCATAGAGCTAGCACTGAAATGATACTATGTTTCCTGGGGTCCAACATCGGTGGGGCTTCAAGTATGTTGTCTCATGCTCCCACTGGGGTGTCCATTTGCGGTCTAGAATGAAGAGAGTCTTAGACTTTTGGCTGCACACTGCTGGCTAATGATATTGTGTCCCTTTCCTTCTGGTTGAAGCACTGGTGCACAAAGACACAGTGGATAAATTGAAAAATTTTCTTCCTGGAATATACGGGTTGAAGGGGGCATACCTCAGAAAGACCGGCAGAGTCCCCCCTCATCGGGATGGGAGGGCACCCCCAAAATGTCATGTCCCTGGCCCTCCTCCTTTTCTGGCTTCTTGGATCAGAGTATTTAGTAGGTTCCAATGATATAGTCAAATCTCAGGCTCAGCCAGCACACTATGCACCTGACTTCTCTTACAGCCGTAGGTAGTCCAGCAGTCTTCCACCTTCCTTATACTCCATGACTAGTAGCAACTGGTCCCTCCTGTCCATGACCTGGAACAGCTGGACGATGTGTGTGTGGCTATAAGGAGCGTGGTTGGACTTTGCATACATCCAGTGCAAATGCATATGTATCACATACTAGCAGACTCTGGACTGTATGTGAATCGGGTATCAGAAACTGGTTCAGACTGGAGTGTGGCATATGCAGGTGGATGCATTACTGGGGTACATAGATAAGGGTCAAGTGATATTTTTGGATAATGTGTATGGGTAAGTAGGTAATATAAGTTGGAGGTTTAAAAATAATATTTAAATAGTGTGTGTGGTTAAATAGATATGTTTGAAATAAGAGTATAAAAATGCTCGCTTGCTTCGCCTGCTTTAGTGGCCTAGATGTACCTTGAAGGTGTGATATTCATCAAAGATACCCACTTGAGTGGCATGGGAGACTTCTACTTTGTTCCAACTACCCTTGGAACAGTGAGATTCCTGTGATTGGATGTGTCCAGAGACCTGAGACTAATCTTCAGAAGACCCTCATCCTCCAAGAAGGCATCCCGAGAACACACAGAGCCACCACCACACCCTAGTGTCAAGTGCTGATTCTGGTAGCCTGTTTCATGGGAGAAGACAAGTGGTGATGATCACTCATTAGGGGTTAGCAATAGAGTCATTAACTTGTAATTATTTACAAGCTCTAAAATTAACATAACATTTGAACAAAATGAATGTGTGAACTGACTAATGTCTAACACTAACTCAATTACTCAATTAATTTGGGGAAACTACTCTAAATGTCTCTTCTCCTTGGCTGAGTGCATCCAGATCAAACAACACACAACACTAATGCTTGGATTTCCAAATGACAGTTATGTCCACACTTCAAACTATAATACAAAGTGATAATAATCAAAATAGCATGGTACTGTAAGAAGAATGGGAATACTGGCCATTGGAATAGAATAGAAAGTCAAGCTACAAATGCACAATTTTATGGACAGCTAATATTTGACAATGAAACAGAATATGCAATGGAATAAAGAAAATTTGTTCAAGAAATGGTGCTGGGGTAACTGGGCTGCTATGTACAAAAATTTATATATGATGCTAGATTATCACCTCCCACCACACAAAAAACCAACTCAATATGGATTGAAGAGTTTTACATAAGACTTCAAAACATAAAGCTACATAGAATAATATACTGACGAAACACCACATGACATAAACGTCACAAACATCTTTAACAATACATCACCCAAAGCAAAGATAGTGAAGAAAAGGATAAACAGCTGGGACTACATCAAACTAAAGAGTTTCTTACAGCAAGAGACATTACACACACACATACACAAAAAGATCCCACTGATTTGGAGAAAATTACTGCACACGATATTAATGATAAAGTACTGATCATGAAGACCTACAAAGAG
>NW_004567165.1:681395-691428 GCF_000260355.1 Condylura cristata
AAATCAGAATCACAATGAGAATCCATCTCACACCAGTAATAAGGGTGAATATTAAAAAAAAAACAAAGAAACAAACAAAAAACTAACAAAAACAATGCTGGTGACGATGTGGTGAAAAAGGAACTCTCCTATACTGCTGGTGAGAGTACAAACTAGTATAATCACTATGGGGATTTGAATGGAGTTGTCTCAGATTACTAAACAGACACTGACAACTGCCAATCAAGTCAGCAATTCCACGCCTAGGTACCTACACAAAAGACACAAAGACAATAATTTGAAAGGATGCATACACCCCCAGGTTTACTGCAGCACTATTTATAATAGGTAAGACTTGGAAACAACCCAGTTGCACAAACCTTGATGACTGTCTATACACAGTGAAATACTGTTTAGCAATAAAAAGGCAAGTTATTGCCATTAGCGGCAACATGGATGGAGCTAGAGGGGATTGTGTTCAGTGAAATAAGTCAGAGGGAAAAATAGAAGTATCAGATGGTTTCACTTATAGCAAAAATATGTGGACACTAAACAAAGGATCACAGAAAAGAAAGAACAACCTTTATAAAAAATACAACAAAACTGAAAAACGTAAACAAATAGCTACACCTGAGAGACATCTTGCAGGGGTGGGTGAGGGAAAAGATCCAAAATGCAGGCGGGGAGAACACAAGAGATTGAGGTAATGATACACAGGAGAATCAGTGGTGGAAATTCTATGGGGACTAATGTGATGTAAAACATAGGCAAATAAAGAAATTCTCAAAAAATTTTTTTGCAAAAAAAAGAAAAAAGACAAAATTTCAAGTGATACAGACAATACATGAATATAACATTAAATGGAATTTGCATTCATATTGATGTAGATATGTTTTATGTTTTCAACCAAATTTCAGTTCAGTCTGTTTGCCTTATTAAAATGCATACCTATGTTGAGATGCATTTGGTAAAATTTTCAATTTGATAACATCTAAAAAATTTCTATTCTCTGGTCTAGAAAAAAATGAAAACCCCTTTGTAGCTCATTAGGAAATGTACAATTTTAAAAACAATGAATAAAGCAGTTGGTCTTTCATTTTATCAAATGCAAGATGGGCTCTTCAAAGTGTAAGTATATGAGACCCGACTTCATCAAAGTGCGTACAACATTAACTAGACACTTTTTTGCCTGAAACTAACCAGCCACTGCCAGCCACCTACAAAGAACTGATAATTCTGATTTCATCGCTTTAATCCTACTGGCTCACACTTCAGCTTATCAAAAAACAAACAAACAAACAAACAATTGTTCCACTTTATTTCTCTCTGCCACTAGAAGTGAAGAGTGGGAATGAAAATTGTCACTATATTATGTGCAATTTTAAACTATACTAACACTCTCTTTAGGATGAACCTGCACAGTAAGGAAAACTGCAGGACAAAGAATCTAAAGTGAACAGATAGGGTGATGAGACAATGGAAAAGATCAGAACAGAGCTGTGGTGTGGGGTCCAGGGGACACCTTCATTTACATCAAGAAAGACCCCTACAATAGAGCAGCCAGCAACCTTGCCGCACATGGCCTTTGCAGACTGATTATTGGCTGGAAATGCAGCAAACCTCAACCACTTTCACAAGACTGCCCAAGAAACACCAAGGCCAGCAGGACCAGGAACACGGCCAGGCTGAGTTCAGAGACCAGTTCTGACATCTGCCACTGGTGGTTCCCAGACGCAAGTTACTTCTTTCCTGACTTTCTCTGTAGTCTAGGGTGAAACCTGGGCTACAACCGCCCCCCCCCCCAAACTGGTCTGTGTATCCCAAACCCTCTGTGCACCACCCCACACACCCACAAGGGACGGCACTGGGCCTCTGCACAGGCCTCCTCACAGCCAGCTGGGCTTCCCAGAGCACACCCTACCGGGGGTTTCAGCTGATCGCTTCAGCAGTGCCTACAACCTGTTCTGCATGTTGCACCCAGGCCCTGGCCATCAGCTTCTCTTCCCGCAGCTCTGCTACTGAGTTCCCTATAGCGACCTAGCTCCCTTCAGGCCCACCTTCTTCATGTACTGAGTCAGCTTGTTGCCAATGCTACTTCCTGGCAAACCAGGCTCTGCAGGGGACCCTGATCCAGTTCTGAGCATGCAGCTCAGCTAGTAGAACAGTTGTAGAAAGATTAAAGACACTTCTGAGATTCCTGTAGAGTTGCACAGCAGGGCATCAGCACCTGGATCCCTCCCCTGCCCACACTGCCCCGGGCTTTGCCTTGCCAGACTGGCGTATGTGCACTGGCCCTGCCCCACACCAGGTGCCCCCAGGTCCTGGCTCTGGTGGGGCCTTCAGGGTGACTACAGGAGACTCTCAACCAGTCTGGTGTAGTCACCTGGGATGCCAAGTCTAACTGGGTTTCAGGCCAGAGCAGATGTGGGTTCAGCTGTGACATTCCCTCTCCCCCTCCCCACTCACAGATGAAGCCTGGGCCCCCCATCCCCCTGCTGGCGCTCACAGTGCCTCATGGAAACTTTCCCAACATCTGCTGCTGGACATGAAGTGCCCACAGTGACTGGGAGCTGGCATGAGCATGGTGCTTGCAGAGGTGGGGGCAGTAGTATTGGGCTCTTGGTTCAGAAGGAACCGCCCTTGTGTGCCTGTGGAGGCCTGAGTGGCCCTGGGAGTCCAGTGCTCCCCACAGGCCCCAGCTGTGTCCTCCGAAAACTCTCCAAGGACCTGCTGGAGACCCATGAGGCCTTGGAAAAGGACAGCTGGCTCAGGGGGCAGTGACAGCAGCATAAGGAGGAGCTGCTGTTTTAGGCACTGGGTGCCCAGATCTCAACCCCTTTCCCCTGATCCCATCTCCCCCAGTGAGGTGCCCCTGGCCACTTCGGCTGTGTGCATGGCCTGGGCACCCCATACAGGCCCGTGGTGTCACAGCAATTAACTCTGCCCATGGCAGCCTGGGTCCAGAAGTGCCTTAAGGTCTGGCCAGAAAGCCTGGGTGCTGCCCTAACTACCCACAGTCTAAAGTGGGCTCCCAGGTGTCCCGTCAGCACATGTGCTCTTGTCACCTGACAAAGAGGAATCAGATGCCTGCTGCTGAGTCGACATCTGCTAATTTGCTGCTAGCTGCCACTAACACCACACCTCCTCTGAACCCTCCAATCTGAGGCCCTGACCATCACAGCAAACCCACAGGGCCTACCGTGCACACCCTGGCAGCTGCTGGCAGGAGAGAGCCCCTTGAGCAGGAGGCCTCTGCATTCTGTTCCCCACTCCACCCTGCAGCACGTGTCTCCTCCCACCATTCCCTCTCTGCTGTACCGCTCCCCTCTTCCATCTCATGCCCTCCACCCCAGGAAGTCTGACCATGACTGTCAAGTAGGTCCGGACAGAAAAGGCAGCACCTCCCCCCACACTGGCCTGGGCACCTGTGTTCTAGGCAACTGAGGACAGACTAGGACACCAAGAGCCTTGAGAAACTCTGGGCTTACTCATGTGGAACAGCTGCCACCTGCAGCCTTCTTGAAGCTCCTGCCTATGCACCCACCCCTGAAAAGGGATCAGAGCCAGAGCCTCTGAGAAAGCAGGACCCACACCCACACCCACTATACATGGGTGCCTAAGGGTTCGGTGGGGTGAGGGGCTGTCATGGGTCACGCCAGAGACCAGAGCCTCAGGGATACTGCCAGCATCCCCAGGGCACACAAAGTTGAAATTATAGACACAGAGTGTCTGGCCATTGTGTTCCTGTGAGAGGCTGGTGGGTATCATGGGGGTGCTTGAGCACGGTTAGGGTTCAAGACTGGGACTGGTGGAGAGCCCTGGTACTGGCATGCTGTGCAGGGACAGAGGGTGTGGCTGGGTTTGGAGGAGGGGTTGGGGCACGGACCAGAGAGTGACATGTGGGGTGAGATTCCTGTCACAGGAACTCCGCACACACCCTGGCCCTGCTGCCCACCAACACTGTCTCTGTGGATGAAGCACAAGGTGCAGGGGAGACAGTGGCCTGGTGGGTGTGGCTGCCACATCTCTTGCCCAAGCCTCTCCCAACCGGGAAGTCACAACTTCCTGGTGCTCTTGGCCCTCCTAGTACAGCCTCCAACCTACTCTCACCCAGCTATAGGGACAGGGCCAAGCTCACGCCCAGTGCAGGGACCCTCTGGCTAGAACACCTGCCAAGGCCTCACCTGTACCAGAGAAGAAAGGAGTCTTCCCACATCTTTAGGGACAGTCAAGTTGTTGCCTGGACAGCTAGGGAGAGTCGGGGTGTGAGGACTCGACTGCCTGCCACTCTCCCCCAAAGGGGGAGCTGGGGCCCATGAACAACAGTGTCAGGGGAGCTGGAGACAAACACCTCTAGCTGGAGAATGAGTGCCTGAGGCCCCAGTGGTCGAGGCCTGATGATGGTGCTTGTCTAAGAGTGCTTGGGGGCTGGCCTTTGCCTGTCCAAGGAACAAGCCTGGACAATGCTGGCTGCCCAGCCAGTGTCATTCCTCCTGCCCACTCCCTCCCCTCACTGGGCATCAACTTCTCTCTGGACAGTGGGACAAGCCCACACCCTTCACTGTCAAAGACACGGGAACCCATCCCTCAAGGCTCTGGGGGCAGGGGCTGTCTTCATCAAATCATCCTCAGATCCCAACTCCATATCCACTATAAACCCAGAGGGCAGCCGGGCATGTCCTTGCGCCTGAGGTCTCCCTTAGGCTCAGAGTGGATCCAACATGGCCGACTGCTTCACGGGCTGCTGACACTCCAGCACCTGGTATGCAACTGGCCTTTGCTATGCAAACACAGTCACCCCGACAACAGAAACCCCTTTCAAGGCCCCGTTCACCCAGAATTATTTGTTCAAGACAATCCCAGCTTTCCCAACCTTGACACTTTTGCCCACTGCCTGAGATGGATCATTAGTCTCTGGCTTCAAAGGTCACAGAGGAGGGGCTCAGGCAGAGAGGCAGCGGGGACCCTGTGACTTGAAGGTGGGCCCCTTCTGCTGTGGCCAAAAAACAGCCCTGCTAGAAATTTCATGGAGCACCAGCCTGACGCGCAAGCCCACCCTCTGCTTTATAGAAGCCTATTAGCTCGAAAACAGGGATCAGCAAACTATGCAGAGTCTAAAGCATCTCAGCATTTGTAGACAGAGAGACTCTGTCCTAGTGCTGCAATTCTGCTGTACCACCACGAAAGCCCCCAGATAATGTAAACAGATGGAGGTGGCTGCACCCAAATAAAGTTTTGTTTAGTCCAAGTGTCCCATCAACCACCAAATCTGAAAAGATAAGCCAGCATTTTATTTTTCCAAAGATAAACTCTAAAAAAAACAAAAACTCTTCAGACCTATATAGTTAGCAAACAAAAAGTTCCCACAAAATCCTCCTTCCTCAATACAAAAGATCTGGTTTTCTTGGCATGGGTGCATCCACCTCAATGTAGCTTATTCAAAAAAAAAAATTCAGATTATGAATATAAACCATCTATATGAGGGGGATAGAAATCAATCAAATGATTGTGTCAAGGGTGTCAGGCCCAAAGGAAGGGCTCTCCAGCAGCCCCTCTCACTCTTCCTGACAACTCAGCCTCAACGCTTGTCTCTACACCTTGGTCCTTGGGTACCCAGGCACAAAACCCCCCACAGATAATAGTCCCCTGAAAAATGACAGCGCCACTCACAGAGGCAGAGGACGTTGGAGTTGGCTGAGCTGGAGTCCAGTGTTGTATCATGTTCTAAAACCACTGATGCCCCGTTTGGGGGAAGATGAAACCTCTCACAGCCCCATGTCCCCCCAGAGCACTCGTGTGAATTCATAAGGCGTAAAAAAGAGCCTGTCTAAAATGCAAGGTATTGTCTCTTGCAACAGACAAGATAGAGGCAATTAGGGCAAAGGGCACTGTGAGGAGACAGATGGACTTGACCCCAGAGTGAAAAAGGCGGGCAGCTTTGATGACCAGACATTCTCATCTGGGGAGATAAGGGGCTGACAGACAGACAGGTGGAGTGGCACGCTTGCACTCGAATCCACCATGGTCTAGAACACACGATGTCTGGGAACGTGCACACATTGATCACGGCTAGTAAATAACCTGACAGGAAAAGCAAACTCACACTGCACAGCACCACAAAGAAAGGAAACCGATCTCCTTCGGCTCTCTGTGGGGCAACGGTTTGGCGATAAATACCACGTCCAGATCCAAAGGCCAGTGCTTTAGACAGAACAGCTCGAGTTTCCTTTCCCAGGTCTCAGAGCATTGGAAACTGCAACCAGAGGGAAGGACCTGGGCTAGGCCTGGATAAGCGGAGGCTGCCCACCATCCCTCTGAGAATGTGAACTCTGCTCATTCTCCCAGTTCCAGGCTGCTGCCCCAGGACAAATCTTGAGTGAAACATGTTGCTGAGACATCTCAACAATGGGGATGTGACAAAACCCACAAAATGCAGCAAAAGCTTTTTCTAGATTTAGCACACATTTGCAAGAAACTATTGGTCCTACAGCTGCCTGAGACAAGGCTCATTAAGTCCCTTTTCCCCAGTTGCTCCTTGCCTCCTTGTATGGGACTGTTTCAGATGACAACTGGGACACTCCAAAGGCCACAGAGTGTGTTTATGCTGCTCTGGAACCCAATACCGCAGCACAGGGATCAGACCAGAGAAAGGCTGCCAAAAGCTTTGAATCTGATTATCCAAATCTTGAACACTTAACTAAGGCACATGAATTGTATGCCAACAATGAAACCTGTTATCCAAGTTATAAATTCATGAGCTCTTTGTATTTCAGCACATGCAGAAGAACATGCACACAAGGCTTTCATTTTCTAAATGTGCAGGGTGAGAAGCCATCCACAGCTCCTCCTTGAGGGCCCTGCGAGATGAAGCATGTGGTGGGGGAGCAGTGATGTGCGTGCAGGCAAGTGAGGGCAGGAGTGGGACACAGGTGCACTGCTGCCCTCAAATGACTCTTAATTTTTGAGACAGAGAACATCTTTGATACATTGAGTTTACACAAGCTGGGGAAGAGGAAGGAAAATTTTAAATTACTTTTGAAGTCATTATGTGAAATCCATCATAGCCCCAAGATTTAGAGTTTGACAGTGACATTCGTTCTTCTGTAAGAATCCCCTGATGAGTTGACACCCTGGATTCCAGCAAACTCTCCTGAGAGACAAAGAAAAGCAAGTCATCCTTCATGAACACATACATAGTCCCCAGTCAAGTGACCAGAAGAGCAAAGCAGAACACAATGGCCCTTCCTCACGATCAGCAGCTTAATTTCAGGCTGGGGTGGGGAGAAACAACTGTTAAACCCCCTTTCTTTTCTTTTTGGTTGTATGAACCAAGGTGATGCAATCTACTTAATGATGGAATTAATTATGTTATGAAAATTCACTGTCCTATGAATTTATTTTTGAAAGACAGGTGTTCACTTCAAAACACCTGATCTAAATGTTCCTCTTGGAAATGAACTATCGGAATCTGACCTCTTGATCTATATATCCACAGTGAAAGCTATGCAGACTCTGGGGAAGACAAAACTGAGAAAACCCATGGGGAATCATATTTTTAGGTCAGGAAGTTGGAAAGATGAATTGCAAAGCAAAGCAAGTTGTCCTTTTAACATTCTCCTTCCATCCACATTTGGGAGTAATCAGAAAATCTACTTTATCAAATGACATCATTATTTGGGGAGGGGAAGGTAAAAGCTAATGTGGTTACCTAAGTAATCAGCTGGCGAATCTCTTTGGTGTGGAACTGGGGCCAAGGAGCCAAATGAGGAAGAAAGGAAAACTGTCATTGTTCTGGCCCTCAAACGGGGAGTATGATAACAAGATTAAAATTAGAGTAGCATTTAGGAAATGATTCTGTTTGATACAGGAATTTATATTTTTGACTCTATCTATGTGATCCAAAGTAAGGTCAAGATTCTCTGCACATGTGAGAATTGTGGTCAGCTGGTCAGTTTCAATTTATCAACTGTTGATGAACTAGGTCCCCCTTCTGTCTGTCGCAAACATTTGCATAATGGTATTACTAACACCTTAACAAAGTATCAACATGAATTCCTTACATAGACAGGTCACTCACAGTAAAAGATGTGCAGATGGCTTTTAACCATCTAACAATGATAGTGAACCTCATCTGGAAATAAGAGAACTAGCAACTGAAATTGCCAAGAGATACTCTTTCTCATGGATGAGATGAAAAAAGATCTAAAAGCTTCCACAGCAATGTTGTGTTGGTGAAGACGACGAGAAATTGGCACTTCCAGGCACTACTGGCGAGAGTGCACACTGGGCTTAGGGAAACCCTAAAGCCTGGGGCCTCCCAGATGAGGAGATACTGGGAGCAAAATGGTCACATGCCTCTGTGAATTGTGGGGCACACCAAGGGCAGCACGAGGTGTTTAATGTTCAGGACAAAGCTCCATTGTGAGGCACAGACTTCACTATCTGAGGTGGGTCTGGGTGAATAAAATTTCTGTGGGGAGCCGGATACAATGTCCTAGAATCAGGGTGTAAGTACCACCAATGGAATCAGGATAGCACATCCCAGCCTACCTGCTCTTCTGTGATTTTCAGATCATCTACCGCTGAGCCAACTGCCACTGGCTTCATATGTTATGATGTCTAGCAGATCAATCCTCATAGTTTCCCCTGTGGTAGATTTAGGAGTTCATCTGTACAAAATGCATAGTCTTACTTAAATGACATACTCAGGTATAGCACAGTCATAGGAAAAATACCATAGGTACAGAAATAAGTTAAAGACTAGTAACATTTCTCATTGAAAGTTGAATTTTTTCTGTCTAGTATACCTTACACGACAGTAGGATCACTAAGAATAATTTTTATAGATGAATCAGTAAAATCTCTGTCTGATCAATCTCCTACCTGTACACCCTGCATTACTTACATCTTAATGTGTAATTATTTGATTCCTTCGCTGCCAGTTCCAGTATATCAGACACCCTGCTGATAGCTGTTATTGTGTGTTGCAATTTACTGAGTCCCCACTAACTATAAGCCCAAAGGAAGGGCCTAACTCTCAGTTCCTAATAGTTTCTGCTGAAGAATAATGAAGGGATGGATGCATAAACAAACACTCAAGCCACATGCTTTCAGCTAAGAGACACATAGTTGATGCTATAAACACACACACACACACACACACACACACACACAGAACACATACACACAGAGAACACACACCTAGCTGGTGCCACATGCATAACACACACACACACCACTCTCCTAAATATGAAGAGTCAAGAGCAGTGAGGCCAAATTCAAGGAAGCACTGGCTCCGCACATACCTAAATTGTGATCCCGGACAGGCCATTCCCCTCAGCTCAGTTCCATGTGCCCAGCAGGAAGCATGACCATCTCCAACAGAATATAACTAATGTAAACAGAAGAACTTTTCTAATAATTCACCCAGACTGTAGTTACTACTTGCTTCCTGTCTCTGTATCCAGGAAAATTTTGTACCAAAAAGGCCAAGACAGCAACACCCTGGCTTAGCACCATATCCCAGTCGTGGTTAACCCAGGCTGGTACCATACCTGGCACTGGGCAGAAGTTAGGTTCCCAGGAGTTAAAGGAAACAGTGCACTTCAGAAGTGTGAAGCAAGGGATGTAAGAGTTTACTGTGGTCAGCGGGTAGACAAGCACAACCCCTGGAACACACACACACACAGAAGCCCATCCTACGTGTGCCCATCCCCAGCAGCCAGCCCCTAACCTCTTGCCCAGCAGCAAGGGGTTCTACCTTTTGCCTGCAGAAGCATCTTCACAAGCATCAAGCATGCCATCGAGGTCAGTTCTGCTCAAGCAGGAAGGGTAGGAGGAAGAGGAGCTCCTCATGCTACTGGACATCGATGTGGATGTTCTCCGTGCCCAATGAAGCCAGGGCTAAAGCATCCAGGTAAGCTGGGAGGCTGCAACAAGCCGGGAGAGAGGCCAGGTCTTGGGCTCCACCATCAGAGCAAGTGGCTCAATGATGCCACCCACAGACATTGTCCAGGAAGGAGAGGCCTTAGCCAGCAAAGGACCGGGACACAAA
>NW_004567165.1:692361-695782 GCF_000260355.1 Condylura cristata
CCTGGCACCCCTAGCACCGGTAAGGGCAGCCAGGCTGGGGTCACCTGGCCAGGGAGAACAGATCGCACAAGCCCCTCGTGAAGGCTTGGGCGGTATGGCCTCATTCCCCAGACGCCATCTTGGTGCAGGTCCGAGCCTGCTTGAGCTTCCAGGGTGCTGCGGCCTCACTTTGCCAGACCCGCGGCTAAAGCGGCGACAGCGTGGTCTTTGTGGGCACAAGGAGGGACCAGCTGAAGAAGGTGAGTACCGAGCGTCCTCTGCAGTGGAGGCTGCTCTGGGGTCCTGGGGCGCGGGAGCCTGCAGCGAGGTCCGCGCATGTGGGGGTGGGGGCGAGACAGTGGCTCGGTCCTCGGTCGGTGGGCACAGGGGTCAGAGGCAAAGTCTGGGGGTGAGGAGGTTCAGTCCCGGGATGTGGGTGTCTCAGGCTGTGGCCGGGAACATGGGGGGTCTGAGGTCGGGTCCAGGGTGCCAAAGGAAAAGGCTCAGTCTGGGGTGCACGGGGCACAGGCTCAGGCCCCGGGCACGGAGGGAAGGTGGAGAGTCAGTCCAGGGACGCAGAGTGCAGAGGGTCAGTCTGGAGTGTGGGAAGTCTGAGGCCGTATCTGGGGGCACAGGGGTGTCTGAAACCACGCCCGGGGGCGCAGGAGGCGGAGGCTCAGTCTGGATGTGCGAGGGTGTCTGAGGCCAGGCCCAGAGGCATGCAGGGGGTCTAGGACTCAATTGGGGCATGGTGTGTCTCAGGCTGGGTCCAAGGTTACACTGGGTTTCTTGGTCCCGGTCTGGGGGTGCTGGGGTTCTGAGGCTAGATCTGGGGGTGCCTGGTTGTGAGGCTGTGCCCAGGAGCTGGGAGGCCTCTGAGGCCAGGTCCAAGGTCTCAAGGGGACTGAGGTCTGTTCTGGGGGCAAGGCTGCAGGGCTCATTCTCAGAGCTTTCTGTGCTCAAGGCCTTCATTCAGGGACAGACGTCTTTCAGAGTTGCAGTGACACCAGTGGGGTGCTGCCCTACCTTCAAAACACACATCGATACTCACATTACACATTGCACACACAGCACTGCGCACACAAAACATTGCCCACACAAAACACTGCACACACAACACTGCACACACAGCACTGACAAAATTCCCTACAGACAACACTGCACATACAGCATTGTTCACACAAACCACTGCACACACAACTTTGTATATACAGCACTGCACACACAGCGCTGTGCACACACAGCATGACACATGCACAACATAACACACAGAACACTGCACACACTATACTGCAACACAACACACACACAGCACTGCACACACTATGCACAGCACACACAAATCATTGTGTACACACAACACTGCACATACAACACTGCGGAAGCACAACAAAGCAGACAAAACACTTCACACACAGCACTGCACACTCTGTACTACACACATTCTACACTGCACCCACAATATTGTTCACACACAACACTGCACACATAACACTGCACCCACAACACCACACACACTGCACATGACACACATAACACTGCACACACACTGCACACAGTAACATGCACCCAATATCTAACACACTACATTTCACATTGTACACACTGCATACACAACACTGTGCACACACACAACACTGCACACACACTGTAGACAACACTGAACACACAAAACTGCACAAACTACACTGCACACAATACTGCTCACAACATCATACAACACCACACACCCTACACTGCACACTGCATTGCACACTGCACACAGAGAACATCACACTCTACAGTGCACATAAACTACACTGAACACACACTACATTGCACACAAAAACCAATGCACACACACCACACACAGCACTGCACACGCACAACAACACAGAGTGCTTCACACACAAAACTGCACACTCCCAGCAACATTGAAGGAACACAAAACTGCACACACATTACACTGCACACACAGCACTCACACAACACTGTGCACACACAGTACCGCATACACGCTGCATAAACAACACTGCACACAACACCACACACACACACTGTGCACATATGACACTGCACACATGTACTGCACACACGACTTCACACACAACACTACAAATACTACACATAGTACTGCACACAACACTGGACAAGCACAACACTGCATACACAACATAGTGAACACACTACACTGAACACACAACACTCACAACACAACACTGCACACAGTCCTGTACATACAACACTACACACTCATTGCACACTGCACAAACACAACACCACAAACAAATGACACTGCACACACACTTCACACACAGCACTGCACAGTCTACACACTGCACTCACAACTCTGCACACCCACATTGCACAAATACAACACTTCACACACACAACACTTCACATGTACAACACTGTACACACAACACTACAGAAAACACCACACACTCCACACTGCACACACACAGCACTGTGCGCACAATATTGTGCACACACAACTCTGCACACACTACACAGCACACACACTGCACACAACATTGCACACCACTGCACTGTACACAGTAAACACTGCACAGACAGCACTGCACACAGTAAACACTGCACAGACAGCACTGCACACACAATAGTGTGCACACACAACTCCACACACACTATACAGCACACACTGCACACAGAAAGCACTGTACAAATAGCATTGCACACAGTACACACAGCTCACACAAAGCACTGCACACACAGAACATTGCACACACAACACTGGAGAAGCATAACACTTCACACACAACACAATGCACATACAATATGGCATATGCACAACTGTGGGCACACACAAAACTGCACACACAGCAATGCACACAACACTGAACACAGAGCACTGCACACACAACACTACACACACAAAACTGTATACACAGGAATGCATACACAGCACTGAACACACAGCACTGCTCATACAACACTGCACACACACAACACTGCATACACACTACACTGCACACACACAACACTGAATACAAACAACACTCACACAACACTGCACACACCAAACTTCACACAACACTGCTCGCAGAACACTGCACATACAACACTGGGCAAGCACAGCACTGCACACAGAATACAGTTCACACACAACATGACACACACAACACTGAACATACACATCACTGCACACACAACACTGCACATCCACTACACTACAACACAACACTACAGACAACAGTGTACACACAACATTGTACACACACATCACTGCATACACAATACTGCACACAAAACACTACAGAACTCACTGCACACACAGCACTACACAAACAGAACTGCACGGATAACACTGCACACATACAACACTGCAAACACAACACTATATACCTGGGTGCGAGAACTTCTGTGCAACAACGGCCCCTTGCTGCAGCCAGTCGTGAGGCCTGAGTGGTGCAGTGCTCTCGTACAGGCATCCCTCCTGGGT
>NW_004567165.1:708591-713045 GCF_000260355.1 Condylura cristata
GGTTGCCGTCTCCAATGCTCTGAGACCTGGGAAAGGAAACTCAAGTCTCGTTGCAGCTGTTCTGGCTAAAGCACTGGCCTTTGGATCCTGGCATGGAATTTATCGTAAACCTTTGCCCCACAGAGAACCCAAGGAGATCAGTTTCCTTTCTCTGTGGGGCTGTGCAGGTGCGAGTTTGGATTTCCTGTCAGGTTATTTACTAGCTGTGATCAATGTGTGCACATTCCAGACATCCTGTGGTCTAGACCAGGTGGATTGGAGTGCAGGTGTGTCACTCCATCTGCATGTCTGTCAGCCCCTTATCTCCCCAATGAGAATGTCTAGTCATCAGAGCTGCCCGCCTTTTTCACTCTGGGGTCAAGTCCATCCGTCTCCTCACGGTGCCCTTTTTCCTAATTGCCTCTATGTTGTCTGCAAGAGACAATACCTTGCATTTTAGACAGGCTCCTTTGTTTATGCATTATGAAATCACATGAGTGCTCTGGGGGGGACATAGGGCAGTGAGAGGTTTCATCAGTGGTTTTAGAACATGATAAAACACTGGACTCCAGCTCAGCCGACTCCAACTTCCTTCTGTCTGCCTCTGTGGTCCTGTCATTGTTCAGGGGGCTATTATCTGTGGGGGGTTTTGTGCCTGGGTACCCAGGGACCAAGGTGTAGAGACAAGAGCTGAGGCTGAGTTGTCAGGAAGAGTGAAAGGGCTGCTGGAGAGCCCTTCCTTTGGGCCTGACACCCTTTGACGTGATCATGTGGTTGATGTCTACCCCCCTCGTATAGATGGTTTATATTCATAATCTGAAAGGTTTTTGTTTGTTTCTTTTTGAATAAGCTACACTGAGGCTTATACAGCTTTTGCAAGAAAAAAGAGATCTTTTGTATTGAGGAAGAAGGATTACACAGTGTTTGTTAAAGTCCATTATGGAAACTTTTTGTTTGCTAACTATATAGTTCCGATGGTTTTATATGTATCTCTATATATCTATATCTATATAGATATAGATGTATATAGATATATATAGATATAGATATATAGATATATCTTATATTTGGAAAAATAAAATGCTGGCTTACCTTTTCAGATTTGGTGGTGGATGGGGCACTTGGACTGAATGAAACTGTGTTGGGGTGCAGCCACCTCCTTCTGTTTACATTATCTGGGGGGCTTTCGTGGTGGAACAGCAGAAATGCAGCACTAGGACAGAGTCTCTCTGGCTACAAATGCTGAGACACTTTAGACTGCACAGACTTTGCTGATCCCTGTTTTCGAGCTAACAGGCTTCTATAAAGCAGAGGGTGGGCTTGTGTCAGGCTGGCTCTCCATGCACTTTCCAGCAGGGCTCTTTTCTGGCCACAGCAGCAGGGGTCCACCTTCAAGTCACAGGGTCCCTGCTGCCTCTCTGCCTGAGCCTCTCCTCTGTGACCTTTGAAGCCAGAGACTAATGATCCATCTCAGGCAGTGGGCAAAAGTGGCCAGGCTGATAAAGCTGGGATTGTTTTGAGTGAAGAATTATGGGTGAATGGGGTCTTGAAAGGGGTTTCTGTTGTCGGGTGACTGTGTTTGCATAGCAAAGGCCAGTTGCATACCAGGTGCTGCAGTGTCAGCAGCCTGTGAAGCAGTCGGCCATGTTGGATCCACTCTGAGCCTAAGGGAGACCTCAGGCTCAAGGACATGCCCGGCTGCCCTCTGGGTTTATAGTGGATGTGGAGTTGGGATCTGAGGATGATTTGATCACGACAGGCAACCCCTGACCCACTCTTGAAAGGCTTCAGGGGGTTGGGATCCTCCTGCCCCCCACTGAGATGACCCCCTCATATTCTTCATTCTGAGGTGATCCCAACTCATGGACGTGCCTGTTCTCCTTTCTGTGAGTACTTAGAATTGGCTCCTGCTTCCTGGGAAAAGTGTGTGGCTTGGCCACCTTTTGTGGCCCTTCCAATTTGCTTTGGGGTGACAGAAATCCTTGGGTTTCCTGGGACCTAATAGCTGCCTCTAGGCAGAACTGGGTGCTCAGACTGCCTCACTGACCCCCTCTGGCACTCACCACCAGCCTGCAGATGTAGCTGCTGCTTGAGTGTTGCTTTGCTGTCAGCTACAGAGCTCTGGAGGTGCCCAGAAATTGCCTGGGATTTAATGGGGAGCACCTAAGGAAAAAGGTGGGCAGAGGCAGACGTGTGCATATGGGTATGATAATGTTCAGTATGCCCCGGTTGTCCGAGGAGAACCATAGCCGAGGTGTGAATCAGGCCCGCTGACCGTTCCACTACTGACTGCTTTCCAAGCCTGGGGAAAGTGGCCCCACACATGCCTCTCTTCATGGGTCGCCGTGTTGCTTCCCAGGTGGCTGCACAATTAACTGAAGCTGTTAGATGGTTATCCAGTAGAAAGCTGACTTGGAGGGCCTTTACCCACAGATGGAACAACCTCAACTGAGACCCTGGGGCCTGCTGAGGTTGGCTCTGCTCCCTGTTTGTTCCCCTGCTACAGCAGCGCCTGAGTGCTGTCCTCACCTGGGGAGGCCCAGTGGCCCCAGGAGAAGGAAGGGCAGGGCGCCTGACCAGGATCTGAGCCCAGGTTGCTGGTCAGCACAATGGGGAGAAACCCCGGTTTGGTGAGAAGTGGACAGAAGGGCTTGAGTGTACCCAAGGGACACCAGAAGAGCCATTTTGGCAGGACACTTGAGGGATGGGTTCCCGGGGTCTTTGGCAATGAAGGGTGTGGGCTTGCCTCACTGCCCAGAGGTAAGCTGAGGCCCAGTGAGGGGAGGGCATGAGCAGGAGGAACAACACTGGCTTGGCAGCCAGCATTGTCCAGGCGTGTTCTTTGGGCGGGCAAAGGCCAGCCCCCAAGTACTCTTAGGCAACACCATCTCTAAGCCTAGGCCTCAGGCACTCGTTGCCCAGCCAGACGTAGGTGCTTGCCTCCAACTCCCCTGACACAGTTGTTAGTGGGCCCCAGCTCTCTCTTTGGGGGAAGGTGTCAGGCAGTCGATTTCTCACACCCCGGGTCTCCCTACCCCTCCAGACAACACCTTGACTCTCCCCAAAGATGTGGGAAGACTCCTTTCTTTGGCACAGGTGTAGCCTTGGCAGGTGTTCCAGACAGAGGGTCCCTGGTGCTGGGGCCCTGGGAGCTTGGCCCTGTCCCTACAGCTGGGAAGGGAGTAGGTTGGAGGCTGCACCAGGAGGGCCAGGAGCACTAGGAGGTGGCGTTTCCCGAGTGGGAGAGGCCTGGGCAGGAGACTTGGCAGCCACACCCACCAGGCCACTGTCTCCCCTGCCCCTTGTGCTTCATCCAAAGAGACAGGGGTGGTGGGCAGCAGGGCCAGGGTGTATGTGCAGAATTCCTGTGACAGAACGCTCACCCCACCTATCACTCGCTGGTCCCTGGTCCCATCCTCTCCCCAATACCCAGCCCCACCCTTGGTCCCTTGCCTAGCAGGCCAGTATACAGGGGCTCCACCAGTCCCTGCCTTGTACAATAACCGTGCTCAAGCACCCCATGATACCCACTAGCCGTCACAGGTACACAAAGGGCAGACACTCTGTGTCTATAATTTCAACTTGGTGTGCCCTGAGGAATGCTGGCAGTTTCCCGGAGCCCCCGGTCTCTGACATGTCCCATGGCAGCCCCCCAATCCACTGACCCCTCAGGAACACATGCCTAGTGGCTGGGAGTATGGGTCCTGCTGTCTCAGAGGCTCAGGCTCTGATCCCTTTTCAGGGGTGGGTGCATAGGCAGAAGCTTCAAGAAGGCTGCAGGTGGCAGCTGTTCCACATGAGTAAGCCCAGAGTTTCTCAAGGCTCTTGGTGTCCTAGTCTGTCCTCAGTTGCCTAGAACACAGGTGCCCAGGCCAGTGTGGGGGGAGGTGCTGCCTTTTCTGTCCGGACCTACTTGACAGTCATGGCCAGACTTCCTGGGGTGGAGGGCATGAGATGGAAGAGGGGAGCGGTACAGCAGAGAGGGAATGGTGGGAGGAGACACATGGTGCAGGGTGGAGTGGGGAACAGAATGTGGAGGCCTCCTGCTGAAGAGGCTCTCTCCTGCCAGCAGCTGCCAGGGTGTGCAAGGTAGGCCCTGTGGGTTTGCTCTGATGGTCAAGGCCTCAGATTGGATGGTTCAGGGGAGTTGTGGTGGGAGTGGTCAGCAAGAAGACAAGTGGGCAGAGTATCGAGTCAGCCACAGGCATCTGTCTCCTCTTTGTCAGGCAGCCAGAGCACATGTGCCCACAGGACACCTGGGAGCCCACTTTGGACTGTGGGTAGTGTGTACAATGCCTACACCAACGTCATTGGTGGCCAGAAGGTATTCTGGCTGTCAACCATTACAATTTATCTGATTTTAGAGTAAATATAGAGTTATATTTGCAACTCCTTCTTTGATGCCCAGTTCATTAACATGATGCCAATCTACAAAATTCAGATATAAGGGGACTACGAACAAGTTATAGGGGAGC
>NW_004567165.1:714267-715040 GCF_000260355.1 Condylura cristata
CTGATCCTCAATACCTGGGTGAGAGAAAAACCGCTGAAACTGCAGACCCGATCCAGAGCACCTGGGCGCCAGAGCACCTGGGCACCGCTGATCAGCTCGACCAGACCGGGAACCGGCAAGATAGCGGCAGAATAAAGACACCGAGACGACTACATCCAAACGCGCATGGGATTATATAAAAACGGACTATAGACTTTCATGCTACGAGTTTCAACCCAAATGAGAACGCCCAGGACTCACTCACTAGAAGGAAAATACCCGAGGGAGAACCGGCGATTGGGGAGTCCCCATAAGGGAAGACACACAGGCAGGAACTGATCCGGGAATGCCAGTGGCTTCCAACTTCCTCAGCTCCTTTAAAAATCTAGGCTCAAAAGGCAGGAAGCCCTACAGAGGGAACCTGCCTGAGGCGGCAGCTTCAGGCTGCTCTGCAGCCTTTTGTCCCAGCCCTGCTACAACCCTGGAGATAAACTGAGATAGTTCAGCTAGGGAGGGGGAACCAAATTGTGGGAAAAGGCTGCAGCTCAGAACCAGAGACCTGAGGATACCCCGCAGACATGTTGCTGACCTTTGCCCCAGCAGCCCCAACAAAGCCCTGGATATAAACTTATACAACACAGCTAGGTGAGTGGATCCCGAGCTGCTGCAGGGGGGCGGGAACCAACCACAGGCCCAACCCTAGGATAATGCAGCAATTTTAAAAAACTTGCATGGGCACATTTAACATAGAGAGGCCCTAGGAAGTGGCTCAAATGGGGAGACTTGTTCAGGGG
>NW_004567165.1:717562-730648 GCF_000260355.1 Condylura cristata
GGGGTTGCTTGAAAAAGGGGAAAAGAAAGTGGGGTTATGTGAGGTCCAGCTATCGATGATCCTCAGCTATTTTCCAGTATTGGTGGCTGAGTGTGGTCACTGCTCTCTGATGCCGATGCAACCCGCCCATTCCTGGACTGCAAGCCAGTGGCGTGCCAGGACATAAAGGACTGTTCTTACATAGGTCTGTGAGGGGCCAGTTTCCCTAGTCTCCAAGGAGCAGCTCCTCACCCCCATGACCGTCTCAAAGTACTCTGGTATACCTTTGGTCTAGCCACCGTTCACGACTGAGGGGTGTATCTGAAGTCCTCCACCAAGGGCCATGCGTGTCATGGCTCAGCCGTGGACAGGCACTTACTGTGAAAAATAGTAAGCTGACCCTCTGAGTCCCTGAGACCACAGAGCCTAGCTGAGGATAGGAGAGCTCGACCAAGCCCTCCAGGCCCCGCTGAGTCCCCAAACACAACAGAGACCCCAACCCCTGGCCCCTGCTGAACATCATGAGTGCCTGAACCCCCACCCAGTTGCCCAAGCCCCACCATTCACTACCATTTGCATCACTGAGCCCTGAGGCATCCCTTGCCAGGCTAGCCCTGGCCTGACTCAGGAAGGGGAAACATCTTCTGCCTGCTGTACTGCTGGCTCCTCTCAGGTCTTGGGAGCTGTGGTGACGGTGACAAGGAGGACTTGGACTCAGCCCCCATGCACAGTGCTGAGCTGGCATGAGCCATGTGACAGCTTTGTTTGCCTTGGGCAGGCAGGAGCCAGCAGGAACTAACTGAGCTGCATGCTCAGAACTGGATCAGGGTCCCCTGCAGAGCCTGGTTTGCCAGGAGGTAGCAATGGCAACAAGCTGGCTCAGCACATGAAGAAGGTGGGCCTGAAGGGAGCTAGGTCGCTATAGGGAACTCGGTCGCTATAGGGAACTCAGCAGCAGAGCTGCGGGAAGAGAAGCTGATGGCCAGGGCCTGGGTGCTGCTTCTGAAGGCCACATATGCAGAACAGTTTGTAGGCACTGCTGAAGCGATCAGCTGAAACCCCCGGTAGGATGTGCTCTGGGAAGCCCAGCTGACGGTGAGGAGGCCTGTTCAGAGGCCCAATGCTGCCTGTGTGTGTGGGGGGAGGGGTCACAGGTGAAGAGAAATGGAAGGATTGGGAGACACAGATGGGGCGGGGGGCAGCCCAGGTTTCATCCTGGACTACAGAGAAAGTGAGGAAAGAAGTTACTTGCATCTGGGCACCCCCAGAGACACATGGCTGAGAACCGGTGTCTGAACTCAGCCTGGCTGGGTTCCTGGTCCTGCTGGCCCTTGCCAGGTCCTAGGCCTTGGTGTTTCTTGGGCAGTCTTGTGAATGTGGTTGAGGTTTGCTGCATTGCCAGCCACTAATCAGTCTGCAAAGGCCATATGAGGCAAGGTTGCTGGCTGCTCTACTGTAGGGGCCTTTCTTGATGTAAATAAAGGTGTCCCCTGGACACCACACCACAGCTCTGTTCTGATCTTTTCCATTGTCTCATCACCCTTCTTGTTCAATTTAGATTCTTTGTTGTGAAGTTTTCCTTACTGTGCAGTTTCATCCTAAAGAGAATGTTAGTATATTTTAAAATTGTACAGAATATGATGACACTTTTCTTTCCCACTCTTCAAGTGATAGAGAGAAATAAAATGGAACAATTAATTGTTTGGTTTTTTGATAAGCTTAAGTGTGAGGCGGTCGAAACTGAGGATTAAAACTATGAATCAGAATTACCAGTTCTTTGTAGCTGGCTGGCAGAGGCTGGTTAATTTCAGGCAAAAAAAGTGTCTGGTTAATGTGGTACACACTGTGTTGAAGTCGGGTCCCATGTCCTTGCACTTTGAAATGCCCATCTTGGATTTGGTAAATGAAAGCCAAATGCTTTATTTTTTGTTTTTAAAATTGTACATTTCCTAATGAGCTACAAAGGGGTTTTCCTTTTCTTCTAGACCAGAGAATAAAATGATTTTAGATGCTATCAAATTGAAAATTTTACCAAATGCATCTCAGCATAGGTATGCATTTTAATAAGGCGAACAGAATGAACTGAAATTTTGTTGAAAATATATCTACATCAATATGAATGCATACTCCATTTAATATTATTCTCATGTATTATCTGTGTCACTTGAAATTTTGTTTGTAGTATTGGATTTGTCGAGGAGGCACTCTGTTTTTGCTTAATCAGTGTGCTCACGTTTTTTTTGCAGAATTTTTTTTCTTTGAAAATTTCTTTAGTTGCATACGTTTTACATCATATTAGTTCCCATAGAATTTCACCACTTATTCTCACATGTAGCATTACCTCAGTCTCTTGTGTTCTTCCCACCTGCATTTTGGATCTTCTCCCTCACCCACACCTTCAGGTGTCTCTCAGGTATAACTACCTGTTTATGGTTTTTAGTTTTGTTGTATTGATTGTTTATAAAGTTTGTTCTTTCTTTTCTGTGATCCTTTGTTCAGTGTCCACGTATTTTTGCTATAAGTGAAACCATATGATACTTTTATTTTTCCCTCTGACCTATTTCACTGAACATAATCCCCACTAGCTCCACCCATGTTGCCACAAATGGTAATATCTTGCCTTTTATTGCTAAAAAGTATTCCACTATGTATAGGCAGTCATCAAGGTTTGTGCAACTGGGTTGTTTCCAAGTCTTACCTATTATAAAGAGTGCTGCAGTAGGCCTGGGGTTCGTGAATCCTTTCAGATTAGTGTCTTTGTGTCTTTTGTGTAGGTACTTAGGAGTGGAATTGCTGGGTTCAGTGCCAGCTGTTAGTATCTATTTAGTAATCTGAGAAAACTCCACTCAAATTCCCATAGTGATTATACTAGATTGTATTCCCACCAGTAGTATAGGAGAGTTCCTTTTTCGCCACATCTTCACCAGCATTTGTTTTTGTTACTTTTTTCTTTGTTTGTTTAATATGCACTCATATTACCAGTGAGATAGAGGATCTCATTATGATTGTGATTTGCATTTCCTATTGCAAGTGATGCTGAAAGTATATTTTTATGTGCCTGCTTACCATCTCCATTTGGATCAGTATATTTTTTAGCTCTTCTGTCCACTTTTTGATGGAGTTGTTCACTATGTTCACTTTATTTTTGTTGAGTTTCATCAGCTCTTTGTAGGTCATTGTGATCAGTACTTTATCATTAATATTGTGTGCAGTAATTTTCTCCCCATCAGTGGGGTATTGTTTTGTTTTGTGTAATATCTCTTTTGCTGTACAGAAACTCTTTAGTTTGATGTAGCCCCAGCTGTTTATCCTTTTCTTCATTATCCGTGCTTTGTGTGATGCATTGTGAAAGAAGTCACTGAAGTTTGTTATGTGGTGTTTCGCCAATATACTATACTATGTTTTGAAATCTTATGTCAAACTTTTTAATCCATCTTGAGTTGGTTTTATGTGTGGTGGGAGGTGATAATCTAGCATCTCATATATGTGTATGTGTGTGTGTGTGTGTGTGTGTATAGTACACAGCAGCCCAGTTACTCCAGCACCCTTTCTTGAACAAAATTTCTTTATCCCAGTGCATATTCTGTTTCATTGTTAAATATTAGCTGTCCGTAAAACTGTGTGTTTATACCTTGATTTTCTTTTCTATTACTTTGGCCAGTATTCCCATTCCTGTTCCAGTGCTGTGCTATTTTGATTATCATGACTTTGTATTATACTTTGAAGTGTGGGCATAACTGTCATTTGGAAATCCACGCATGAGCATTGTGTGTTGTTTGACCTGGAGGCACTCAGCCACTATCAGCAGCAGAGAAATTTAGAGTAGTTTCCCCAAATAAATTCTAATTGAGTAATTGAGTCAGCATTAGACATTAGTCACTTCACACATTCATTTTGTTCAAATGTCATGTTAATTTTAGTGCTTATAAGTAATCAACTTAATGACTCTATTGCTATCCCCTCATGAGTGATCATCACAACACGTCTTCTCCGATGAAACAGGCTACCAGAATCAGCACTTGACGCTAGGGTGTGGTTGTGGCTCTCTGAAGTCTCAGGATGCCGTCTCGGAGAATGAGGGTCTTCTGTAGGTTAGTCTCAGGTCTCTGGGCACATCCATCCACAGGAATCTCACCAAGGGTAGTTGGAACAAAGTAGAAGTCTCCCAGGCCACTATAGTGGGTATTGTTGATGGATATGACACCTTCATGGTGCTTCTAGGCCACTAAAGCAGGGCATCATTGGCACAATAAAGCGAGCGAGGGATTTTATACTCTATTTCTCACATATCTATTTTACCACACACACTATTTAAATATCAATATTTAGACCTCCAACTTCTACTACCTACTTACCCATACACATCATCCAAAAATATTCCTTGACCCTTATCTATGTGCCCGGTAATGCATCCACCTGCACACGCCACACTCCAGTCCACACCAGCTTCTGATATCCAATTCAGGTACAGTCCAGAGTCTGCTAGTATGTGATACACATGCATTTGCACTGGATGTATGCAAAGTCCAACCACGCTCCTTACAGCCACCCACACATCGTCCAACTGTTCCAGGTCATGGACTGGAGGGACCAGCTGTTCCTCATCATGGGGTATAAGGAAGGTGGAAAACTGCTGGACCACCTGAGGCTGTAAGAGAAGTCAGGTGCAGAGTACACTGGTTGAGCTGAGATTTGACTGTATCATGGTAACCTACTAAATACTCTAATCCACGAAGCCGGTGAAGGAGGAGGGGCAGGGACATGACATTTTAGGGGTGCCCTCCCATCCCGATGGAGGAGACATTGCCGGTGTTTCCGAGGGGTGCCCCCTTCAACGTGTGGTTTCCAGGAAGAAAGCTATTCAGATCATCCACTGTGTATTTGTGCACCACTGCTTCAACCATAAGGAAAGGGACACAATATCATTAGCCAGCAGTGGGCAGCCAAGAGCCTAAGACTCCCTTCATTCTAGTCCCCCAACTGGACATCCCACCTAGATGATCCAAAGGAGCACAAGACCATGTCCTTGAAGCCCCACAAATGTAGGACCCCAGGAAACATATTAACACTTCACTGCTGGCCCCATGATTGGAGGACCCAGGGGAGCACAAGACCACCTCTGTGCCTGCCCATCAGCTGCAGGACCCTGAAGAGCATGAGACCACCTTTGTGCCAGCCACAGTTGGAGGAGTTCAGGGAACATGACACCAAATCCCTTCCACCCCCCAGCTGGAAAGACTGAAACCATGGGGCCTGAGACCAGTTCCTTGCCAGCCACACATTGAAGGGTACCGAGGAACATGTGGCCATCTCCATACCATCCCTCAAACTCGAGAACCCCTAGGTACATGAGACGACCTCTGTGTCAGCACCATAGCTACTGGACCCCAGGAGTACAAGTCCATCTCCATGCTAGCTTCAGAGCTCAGAAATCCTTGGGAGCATAAGACCACCTCCAGTTAAGTATAAATCCTTGGGAGTATAAGCCCAGCCCCTCAGTTCCCCAGGACGACCCTGAACCTCTCTTACAATGTGGCTAGTAGCCTCTTCCTCTTCACAGCTATACAGTGACACCAGAGGACAGAGTCCCATATGATGAAAATGTAAAGATTGTAGACTCCCCGTGCATTCCAGGCAAGGCAGGAAGAGCAGAGCTTAACAGTTACTGGACATCATCCTACCAGTGTGGTGTTTCTGCCCCCAAGGTTTGCCACCTAGTGACCATTGTGAACAGGAGAAGACCAGGAGAAGGGTGTAGCCTGAAAAAGGGACAGGTGCTGGACATAGGCAGAAGGGCCGAGCAGAAGGAGACACACTGGCCTGGGGCTCAGATGTGTGAGGAACACAGGAGGCCAGGGATCCCTGAATTCCAGAGAGTATGGGGATGGTGAAATGTCTGCTTTACCTTTATGGGCCTCCAGCAGGAGCCACACCCCAAGTCTCCCCATGCACCCATCCCAAATAATCAGTGAGCTCATAGGGATGCTTGGTTCACAGAGGCCAAGATAGCCCCACAGAAGCAAGTAGCAGAAGACTCCCAGGAACATGAGACCAAGGCAGTGCCATCCCAGAGCTGGTGTCAGCATCCTTCTGTTTTGGGAAAGGGGTCAAATAGCCGTAGCTACACTGTGAGCAGGGGGAACAGTGAACGAGCATTATCTTCTGTCCAACATGCTGGAAAATCAATGACAAAAACACCCCCAAGCAGCAGACCCAGGAAATCAGCATAACCCAAGGACACTTGGGAAGAATCTTGCTTCATGTCATTACCTGACTTTTGTCCACCTTGACAGACTGGAGGTACTGAGGACCAACTTTTCTATACCTCTTGAAAGAAGTGAGGAGACCAAAGTAGACAACAGGGAATATATGTTCATCAGAAAATCCAAGCATGAGTGAGTGCTGCAGCTCACTGGAGCGTGGAGCACAGTCCATGGGTCTCAGCCACCTGCACATTGTGCAGCTGTTTCTCATCCTGGAACAGAAGGTCCATGTGCAGCTGGTGATGCAGTGATAGATGGTGGTGACCTGCAGGACTTGGTGGCTGCACAGGTGCCTGCTGGAGAGTGAGCAGGGGTCCCTTGCAGATCCTGCCAATGCTCAGTCTCTGTCACATCAAGAGTAGGGCACACCTGGATCTGAAGCCAGAGAATCAGCTGCTGACCATCAAGCAAATATAAAGCTGGTGGACTTTGGGCTCCGCCTGCAGTGCTCTGACCTGACTCAGCATAAACTGTGGCCCTCCTGAGTGTGCTGAGGAGTACTGTCAATAGCATCACACCGGCCCCCTAACTCTATCTGGGGCCTTGGGGTCAGATTTTACTCTATAGTGATGGACCTTCGTGGGAAAGAAACTCTGGCAGCTCCAGGGATGAATCCAGAGTGATTATTTCTAAGCCTGACCAAAATCCCTGATTCCCGTTTTCTTATTTATGTCTATAAGGGCTGGGGTCCAATGATGGGAGGGGTAAAAGGATCCACTAGAGAAGAGTGGAGATCAGAATAGGCAGATCTACTGAAATGCACTGCTGAGGCAGCAGCAGGAAGCCAGGAGATTCTGCTGAGCCCTGTGGTTCACCTCTGGCCTGGATGTGCTCAGACCACAGTGGCTGTGGACAGCTTCATAGTGCTGGGACTTAACCCCTTGTGCCACCAGGGAGACCCAGCTTTATGTATCTTTTAGAAACACAGTCATGACTGCTTTATGGGTACAGCTTGACAGTCCTTTCATTTAGGCTGCCTGTGCAGAGCTGCTAAAGCTTCCAAAGGCAACGCTGCTGCCACAGCCCACCAGGATCCTGGAGCCGGACGGGTATCCAGACCCCTTGCTTCCCAGGCCACACAGTCACGTCCTTGTCCTCTGCAGGAAGAGGCCACCTCACAGTGGGCACTGCGATTCCCGGAATTTCCATAAATAGAACAAGGGTATGAGTCGTTTTCAGATGCTTGGAGCAGTTTGTGACAACAGCGAAAATGTTTTGAAATGGACTCAGTGGCTGACCCACAGCCCAGCACTGAGGCTCTCCACTCTGCTTCGTCCCTTTTTGTCTTGCATGAGTTAAGCAGTATATATGAGTGTGTTTGACCACAGAAAGTGTATGAAAAGTCAGCTGTGTCACTCAGTTTCATGTCTTCAAGGAACCCGGATCACATGTCAGCCTATAGGATAAAGTATTGCATATTGACACATAGTTTGAGTTCAAATATATAAATGCTAAATAAGGTTCATTAAAAGGATTCCTGATTTTCATTTCTAATTCTAGAATTTAATGAGCCTAAATCCTTTATTTGGAGGAAGATGTTATCACATTAGTTGAATCTATGCTAACATTTATGCTTCTGACTATTGTTCCCTTAACCTGTTTGTTTCAGTAACGGATAGCTTGCAGAGAATGGAAAATTCAATAGCATCTATGTATTGTGTACATTTTAGAAATTGTGTATTTCTATAGAAATCAGGTCTTTGTTATGAGATGAGGGGCCCTTTGATGGATCCCATTTGATGTCTCAATTGAAAGACATTGGTCTTTAAGGGAATCAATTATTCCGAGCCTTTACATTTATGAAAGTGTTCAGTGATTGGGAGGTATGCTAGAAATTAAGTTACCTGTGAAAAGATATCGCCACTTTGTTCAGTTCCAGTCCTAATATCTTACCCATGCAGGTACTTGAAGCCAGTAATTGTAGATGTTAATCTCCCTGTAGAAATGCTCCAGTTGATACACCAGCATTTATAAATAACACTTAGTAGCAAATTTTCCTTTTTATTGAGTACCCATCAACATGCTAGTTGCTTTAATTACCATTTTCATTTTCTTTAAATATTTTTGTTATTTTAACTTCAAAATATTCTCAGATTATCATTATTTATGTTCGTACAATTGTAGACATTTAAAGAAGTTACAAGCAGTGTTACATAGTTGTGAAGCAGCCTAAACTATACTCTACATAATATCTGTTCAGTTTAAAAGTCTGTCCTTAAAATTTCCTTTCCAGCAATGCATCTCCTGCCCATATCTTACGGCCAGCTCCCTGACTCTCCTTACTAATAACAAGAGCCATCCCTACATTGAGGAAGGCTTCCTGTGTCATGTCACCTCCCCAACCCCTCTCCAAATATACTGGTGCCACTTTAAAGAATTGAAAAAAATACAAAGAGGCTTAATGGTATATGAGTTGATTAGAAACACCTCATTTATTAAATTTAAAAATGTGAAAAATTGGACAGATTTTTTTTATTGAAGTATGCACTGTCCATGGGCCCAGTTCTAAGTCTTCCCTGTCACTGTCATCACAACACCTGAGCCCTGAGAGGAGACAACAGAACAGGAGGCAGGACAGGGGTCCCCTCTTAGAGTCAGACCAGGGTGGGCTTGAAGGAGAGCCCCTTCTGGATCTACAGATGAATGGCAGTGGTATTGTATATACTATGTACATTAGTCTGCAATTTTCTTACTGTGCTGGAATTATTTGAGTTAACACTGAGATACATACAAACCAATTTCTGGGCTTGCAGGTTTTTGTTTTGTTTGTGGTTGGTTATGATTTGCATGTTTTGAATGCACATGGGTCGTTGTTAAAACAATCTTAATCTTTAAAAAACAAAATTGTTACAGTTTAACTTACACTGGAATGTTCCCCTCCAGTATTTCTTCATCACAAAAGTTTCCTATTTATTTTAACAACTGTTAAACACCATTTCTTTTCTTTTTGGTTGTATGAACCAAGGTGGTGCAATCTACTTAATGATGGAATTAATTATGTTATGAAAATTCACTGTCCTATGAATTTATTTTTGAAAGACAGGTGTTTCACTTCAAAACACCTGATCTAAATGTTCCTTTTGGAAATGAACTCTGAGAATCTGACCTCTTGATCTTGTCCACAGTGAAAGGTATGCAGACTCTGGGGTAGACAAAACTGAAAGAACCCATGGGGAATCATATTTTTAGGTCAGGAAATTGGACAGATGGATTGAAAAGCAAAGCAAGTTGTCCTTTTAATATTCTCCTTCCATCCACATTTGGGAGGAATCAGAAAATCTACCTTATTAAATGACATCATTATTTGGGAAGGGGAGGACAAAAGCTAATGTGGTTGCCTAAGGTATCAAATCAGCTGGCGAATCTCTTGGGTGTGGAGTTGGAGCTAAGAAGCCAAATGAGGAAGAAAGGAAACCAAAGTCATTGTTCTGGCCCTCAAAATTGGACTATGATAACAATATTAAAATTAGAGAGTAGCATTTAGGAAATGATTCTGTTTGATACAGGAATTTTATGTCTGTTGAATCTATCTATGGGGTCCAAACCAATGTCAAGATTCTCTGCACATGTGAGAATTGTGGTCAGCTGGTTAGTTTCAATTTATCAACTGTTGATGAACTAGGTCTCACTACTGTCTCAAACATTTTCACAATGCTATTACTAAACCTTAACAAATTAGCTAAATAAATGCCTTACGTAGACAGGCCACTCACAGTAAAAAGCTGCATAGATGGCTTTTAACCATGCAACAATGATAGTCAACCTCATCTGGAAATAAGAGAACTAGCAAGTGAAATTGCCAAGAGATACTCTTTCTCATGGATGAGATGAACACAGATTTAAAAGCTTCTACTGCAATGCTGTGTTGGTGAAGACGATGGGGAATCGGCACTTCCAGGCACTACTGGCGAGAATGCACACTGGTCTCAGAAGGAATCCCTAGAGCCTGGGGCCTCCCAGATGAGGAGATACTGGGAGCAAAATGGTCACTTGCCTCTGTGAAATGTGGCGCACATCAAGGGCAGCATGAGGTGTTTAAGGTTCAGGACAATGCTCCATTGAGAGGCACAGACTTCACCATCTGAGGTGGGTCTGGTGAATAAAGTTTCTCTGTGGGGAGCTGGATACAATGCCCTAGAATCAGGGTGTAGGTACCACCAATGGAATCAGGACAAGACTCCCAAGCCTACCTGCTCTTCAGTGTTTTTCAGATCATCTACCGCTGAGCCATCTGCCACTGGCTTCATATGTTCTGATGTCTGGCAGAACAATCCTCATTTTTACCCCTGCAGCAGATTTAGGAGTTGATCTGTATAAAATGCAGACTCTTACTCAAATGAGATTAGTCAGGTATAGCATAGTCATAGGTAAAATACCATAGGTACAGAAATAAGTTAAAGGTTAGCAACAATTCTCCTTCAAAGTTGAACTTTTCATTCTAGTAAGACAGAGGGATCATAAAAATAATTGTTATAAATGAATCAGTAAAATCTCTGCCTGATCAACCTCCTTCCAGGACACCCCTCATTATTTAAGTCTTTGGTTTGCACCATAAACCTCAGAGCATTAATTACAAACAAACGACTTCTGAGTGGCCTACACAGAATTGCAATTACATCTTGATGTGTAATTTTTTGGCTCCTTCGCTACCAGTTTCAGTATGTCAGACACCCTACCGATAGCTTTCATAGTGTGTTGCACTTTACCGAGTCCCCACTAACTGGTAGCCCAAAGGAAGGGCCTGACTCTCAGTTCCAAAGAGTTTCTGCTGAAGAATAATGAAGGAATGGATGTATGAACAAATACTCAAACCACATGCTTTCAGCTGTGTGAGACATAGCTGATGCCATAAACACACACACACACACACACACACACAGAGAAAACACACCTAGCTTGTGCCCCATGTATACAACACCACACACACACACACACACACACACACACACCACTCTCCTAATGGTGAAGAGTGAAGAGCAGTCAGGCCAAATTCAGGGAAGCACTGGCTCTGCACCGCACATGCCTGATTTGTGATTCTGCACAGGCCATTCCCCTCAGCTCAGCTCAGTTTCACGTGCCCAGCAGGGAGCATGACCATCCCCAAATGAGTATAACTAATGTAAAAATGAGAAATTTTCTAATAATTCACCTAGACTGTAGTTACTACTTGCTTCATGTCTCTCATTCCAGGAAAAATTTGTACCATGAAAGCCAGGACAGCAAAAACCTGGCTCAGCACCATATCCCAGTTGCAGTTAACCCAGGCTGGTACCATACCTGGCACTGGGCAGAAGTTAGGTTCCCAGGAGTTAAAGGAAACACAAAGCACTTCACCGGTGTGAATCAAGGGGTACGAGAGTTGATTGTGGTCACATGGTGGACAAGCATAACACACACACGCAGACCCGTCCCAAATGTGCCCCCCACAGCAGCCAGCCCCTAGTCACTTTCCCAGCAGCAGTGGGTTCTACCTTTTGCCAGTAGAAGAATCTTCACAAGTGCCAACCATGCCCTTGTGGACAGTGCGGCTCAAGCAGGAAGGGTAGGAGGAAGAGGAGCTCCTCAGGCTACTGGACATTGATGTGGATGTTCTCCATACCCAATGAAGCCAGGGCTACTGCTGCCAGGTAAGCTGGGAGGCTGCAACAAGCCGGGAGAGAGGCGGCAGCCTGGGCTCCAGCATCACGGCTGGTGGCTCAATGGTACCACCCACAGACACTGCCCAGCAACCTTCCCACACACACTACACACTGCACACACAGCGCTGAACACACACAGCATTGCACACACACAACACTGCACATACAACACTGGACACCTGGGTGCAAGGACTGCCCTGCCACCGTGGCCCCTTGCCCACACCCAGATGCTAGGCCTGAGTGTTGCCGGTCTTCTGCTCCAGGCAGTCTTCCCGGGAAGCAGTGGACACGCTCCCTGGCCCGTGCGCTCCCAGGATCCTCGCAGGGCCAGCCCACCACCCAACTGGCCTGCTGTGTAGGGCTCCAGTGGCCGGCACAATGGTGTGGCTCATTTTTAAGGACCCGAGGGCAGCATCCCTGCTGGGGCGTGCAGAGTCGGGGGGCCACCAGGGCGGGGCTCTTTCCCTCAGGTGACCAATGGACCCAGACAGTTGCCCCGGAGGCCCCACGTGCATGGCGGGGTGTGGTGTGCACACCCCTGGGAACTGGCCTGTCAAGGATGTGTGTGTGAGTTCAAGTGGGTGCCCTGGTCCCCTCCCCCAGGATCCCAGACAATCAGTCAAAGGCTCAGGGCTTTGGCTCCAGGCTGAGGGTGTTGTGGGAGCCCCCAGGAGCTCTGTGCCCTGTGGCGCCGTCCCGGGCATCACTGCAGGACTTGGCGGCCCCCACATTCCCCCTGGGCCTGGCCCACATGTCGTGTCCCCCACACAGTGGCAGTCACCCAGCCCCGGCTTGAGCACTTCCAGGGTTCGCTGTTACCCCCTGTGCCCTGCAGTGAGGGGAGGGCGGGTCGGATGCAGGCCCTGGGCCGAGCTGCCTCACCCTCAGGACAGCAGGTCAGCAGATACACCTGGACCAAGCGGGCCAAGGACTGACTGCTGCCCCTCATGAGGCCGGTCCAGGGCCCTAGCAGCAGGAGGGGCCTGGCTCCAGGCACGCAAAGGTGGGCCCCCCAACATTGACTTTTCCACCCAGGATTTGGGAGGGGCCCACGTAGTGTCCTGGGTGACAGGGCCAGACACCCATGCTAGTGTCCAGAGCACACGACGCCAAGGCCGCCCAGGGCAGTGCCTGCAGGCTTCCTGCCAAGCGCAGCCCCAGCCGCCCACTAGGCAGGCCAGGTGCCCGGCTGCCAGGGAGGACAG
>NW_004567165.1:730927-734385 GCF_000260355.1 Condylura cristata
GGGGTAGGGTAGTGGTGATGGACGATGTGGGCAGGGCTGAGCCACTCAGACTCCCACATCAGCCAGGCAGTGGTACATCCAGGGACATGAGGCTGGTACAGGCCATGCTCAGCCAGACCACTGTCCTAGGACACTGGTGGAGGTGTGTAGACATGTGCACATGTGAACAGATAGAGATACACAAACACTGCACCTACAAAACTGCACACACATACAACACCTTCACACACACTGCACAAACACTGCATACTAAGCACTGCAAACATTGCACACACACAACACAGCACATACAACACTACACACTGCACACACAACACTGCACATGCAACACAGTGTAAATACAAGATGACACACACAACACTGCACACATTGCACACACTATACACAGAACATGGTGCACACACACAACTCTACATACACTACTGACACCAGTGCAAAACAGCACTGCACACAATGCACAAACACTGCATACTAAGCACTGCAAACATTGCACACACACAACACAGCACATACAACACTACACACTGCACACACAACACTGCACATACAACACAGTATAAATACAAGGTGACACACACAACACTGCACACATTGCACACAGTATACACAGAACATGGTGCACACACACAACTCTACACACACTACTGACACCAGTGCAAAACAACACTGCACACAATGCTGCAAACAACCGTGCACACACAACACAACACACACAACACTGCACACAAAAACTTCACACACAACACTGCACACACAACAAAGTGCACAAAAACTGCACACAATACTGAACACACAACACTGTACATATAACATTACACACAGCACCACACACACTACACTGCACACACAACACTGCATACACAACACACTGCAACATAAACCACGACACACACAGTACTGCATACACTGCACACTGCAACACAAAACACTGAAAACACAAAAGGAAATGCAACACTGCATACAAAACACTGCAGAGACTACACTGCACACCCACAGAACACACAGCACTGTACACACATAACATTGCACACACCATTGCACACATCACCACACACAGCCCCTCACACACTACACTGTACACACACAACACTGCACACACTACACATTGAACACACAGCACTGCAGTCTACACTGCACCCAAACAACACTACACACACAACACTGCATACAAACAACATTGCACAAACAACAGTGCACACACAATATTGCACATACAACACTGCACACACAGCACTGAACACACAACACAACATTGCACACACTACATCACACACAAAATGCACACACAGTGGTGCACACACAACTGCACACAACACACAACACTGCACATTCATTGCACTCACTGCATGAACACAAAACTGCAAACATGACATGCACACACACTGTGCACACACTGCACACACAACACTGCACACATCAACATGACACACACAATGCAGACAACACTGTACATACAACACTAAAGACAACACTGCACAAACACGACTGCAAACACAGCACTCTACACAAGCACTGTACACTACAAACTGCATACACACAATAGTGCACACAGGCACCGCACACACCACACACTGCAAACATAAAACACTGAACATACAACACTGTGTGCACACAATGCACACACTACACTGCACACGCTGCACACAACACTGCACACCCACACACACCACTATATATGTACACCACTGCACACACAACACTACAGGAATCTCAGCACACAACATCACACACACAACACTGTATATTCAACACTACACATACAACACTGCACACCCACAGCACTTCACACAAAGCACTGCACACAAAGCACTGCACACACTACACACTGAACACACACAATACTGCACATGCACAAGACTGCACACGCAATACAGAAAACAATGCACACACATAGCACTGCACGAACAGAATTGCACACACAACACTGCACAGACACAACACTGCGCACAGCACTGGAAAACTGGGTGCAAGAACTGCCCTGCTGTAAAGGCCCCTTGCCTACACACAGTCGCGAGGACTGAGCGGTGCCAGTCTCCTCCTCCAGGCAGCCCTCACGGGTAGTGGCAGACATGTTCCCCAGACTTGTGGCTCCCTGGAACAGGGCGGGGCTGGCCCGCTGCCCAGCTGGCCTGCTGTGCATGGCCTGGCTTCCCAACTGCACGGCATACCGGCACGGCTGCACACCAGAGCGACTACACACCTGCGCGGCTCATTTTTAAGGACCCCGAGGGCAGCATCCCTGCTGGCGTGTGCAGATTCAGGGAGCCACCAAAGCGTGGCTCTTCCCCTCAGGTTGCTGATGGACCCAGATAGCCGCCCTGAGGCCCCACTTCCATGGTGTTTGCAGCGTGCACACGCCTGGGTGTTGGTCCACAAGGCTGTGCATGCAGGGTAAAGTGGGTACCTTGGTCCCCTCCCCCAGGATCCCCAACAATCAGCCAAAGGCACAGGACTGTGGCTCCAGGCTGAGGGGGTTATGGGAGCCCCTTGGAGCCCCGTGCCCCATGGGGCTGTCCCGGGCTAGATGGCAGGACTTGGCGACTACCACGGGGCTCCTGGGCCCGGCCCACATGTCATGTCCCTGCCTGAATAGCAAAACCCCCACTCGTGGCTTGAGCACTTTCGGAGTTTGCTGTTACCCACTGTGCCCTGGGCTGAGATGCGTCACCATCAGGACGGCAGGTCGGCAGATCCACCCAGACTAGTGGGCGAGGACTGACCACTGCCCCCTCATGAGGCCAGTCCAGGACCCCCAACAGCAGGAGGGGCCTGGCTCCAGGCAGGGAGAGGTGGGTCCCCCAGATCCCTGACATTGACTTCTGCACCCAGGGTTTGGGAGGAGAACAGGCAGCATCACCTGGAAGGCGGGGTCAGACACCAGTGCCAGTGTCCAGAGGAGATGGCCGCCGAGTTCCCCCAGGGCAGTGCCTGCAGGCTTCCTGCTGTGTGCAGCTATGGATGCCCTCTAGGCTGGCCAAGTCCACAGACGCCAGGGAGGACAGTGGGGCTGTGAGACCCCGCCGTGGTTGCATCCAGTGGGCAGAGGGCTGCATGTAGCCAGATGGAGCCAAGTCCGAAGGTCCTTGGAGCCCTGGAGCCTGATCAGGCACAGGCAGAGGCAGCTGGCACGTCTCTGCCCAGGGACAGGAGTCCCTCACGCAGTCCACAGGGATGAAAAAATGCACAAAATGTAATATGATGTAAATTTATACTTAAAATGTTAAAATAATTGGATCCTGTAATCTCTAAGAGATAGTGACTACAGTCCGTGCGTATTATGATAAGGGCAGGTCGCTCATTTATCACTATTATATTACATTTGGGTTGTCATGTTTGCTATTGGGCACCTGAAAATATATTAAACAGTGGCCTCTGCATGCTTTTATTACTACAACTACCAGAAGCAGTGGGGTGCTGCTCACTTCCTTGTCAGTCCCCTTTCCTTCAGTTCGAGTAGG
>NW_004567165.1:734485-735053 GCF_000260355.1 Condylura cristata
ATTCTATCATTTTCTCTTCTTCTTTCAGTTTTGTATCATGGCGAGTTATATTATCCCTCACAGTTTGAGAAGTTCTTTCATGCCATTGTTGCTGGCTTCCAGTTGCTGTTTTTCTTTTTTGTGGTGCGTTCCAGTTCTGTACAATTCCTAGGTCAGCAGGCTGATTTCACGCCTAGAGCCTCTTGTGAACCCTCTGGGTTCCTGTGGGGAGAGTGCCCTTCTGCCGAAGTTAGAAATGAGTTAGTGTTTGTGTTGTATTATTTTCCAATATGAAACCTCAGTGAAAGTATACTTTGGTGCTTAGATGTAATTCCATTCATCTGTAATTCCATTAAACTGTGTATTTGTCAGTCAACATTGGAGGAAATTCCAATGCTAGGATAAACATGCACATTTTAAGCTTCAGGACTTTATGATAGAATTGTGTGTTTTTATGGACTGAAGTACTTTAAAATATTTGATAGAACTGGCTCGGCTTGACTTTTAAGAGCAGTTTAAGAAGTTTGGTTATCCTGTCAGTCATGGTGTTATATAATGGAAGTAATATTAGCAGAATGCAGTAAACTTA
>NW_004567165.1:735561-737324 GCF_000260355.1 Condylura cristata
TCCATGTTTAGGATTTTGAGAAACCTCCAGTTTTCCAGAGTGGTTGTGATAGTTAGTGTTCCCACCAGCAGTGCAGGAGAGTTCCTTTTTCTCTACATTGTCGCCAACATTTGTTGTTGCAAGTTGTTTGGAGATGTGCCATTCTCACTGGGTGAGGGGGAATCTCATTGTGTTTTTAATTTGCATCTCCCATATTGCAAATGATGTTGAACATTTTTTTCATGTGCTTGTTGGCCAACTGCATTTCTACTTTGACAAGTGTCTTTTTAGCTTTTTTGCCTGCTTTTTGTTGGGGTTGTTTATTTTTGTTGAGTTTTATAATTTTTTTTTTGCTTGTATATCTAGTTTGTGTGAGCATTTTTCCCCCCAGTGGGCTATCTGTTTGTTGTTGATAATGTCTCTTTTGCTGCACAGAAGTTCTTTAATTTGTTGTAGACCCATCTGTTTGTCCTTGCCTTCACTATCATTGATTTTGGTGTTCTACCACCAAAAAGGTTAAATGAGGCACAGTGCTCCTCAGCTGAGGACACCCAGAGGGGCCCCAGGCTGCCTGTCCCTGCTTCTTAGTTCAGACTTAGCAGGTGGTGGCTATCACACCTGTGCTTGTGCATGGTTTAGGTGAGGGGGCTTCTGTGGTGGTGCTGATGGGACATTGCAGGTACCACACTCAGGGCCAAGTTCAGTTGCCACCCGCAGGTGGGTGTCAGTGCGCTCCTAAGTGGCTTGGACTGTGGCCTGGTCTTGTCACTGTGACTCCCTCTGTGGTCTTGGACGGGTAAAGCTGTGCCAAGCACAGAGCAGGGATACGCAGATCTTATGCAGGGGGCTGGACTCTTGCTTGACCGCATCTGGCAGCACTGAGAAGCAGGTGCGCACTCTGGCGGGGTGCGAGGCTGCAGCTAATCCTCAGGTGTTGTCTGCTCTGTGGAGAAGAGGTTAGCTCCGCCTCAGAGGCACCCAAACTGCTCTCAGTCCCGAGCACGCTGGCAGGCACCGAGGTGCAGGCAGACTGGCCATGGCCCATGGTGATGGCTGGTGATCTGCTGCTGTGCCACCGCTTTTGCTGGTTTCCAGGACACGTAGTGAGGATGGTGTCCACTGTGCATGTTGACCCACTGAAGGTTGGAGATGACTTGATCTCCTTCTTACAGATAAAACAATTTCATCTAACTGATTTTTCTTAGATTTAGCTTCAGTAGACCAGAACTTCATGCACAGGTGTAAACATCGGATCCCAAGGGAAAGGATTTTTTAAGATTTATTATATTTATTTATGCATACATGTACTGGCATTCAGTCCTTAGACACATACAAGACAGGAGGTGCAGGATGGAGAGGACAGGACAGGACAGAGACAGAGTAGAGACCAAACAGGCAGATCTCCTGAACTCCACTGCTGAGGGGCCAGTGAGGAGCCTGGAGAGGAGTGTCACTCCCTGACCTGGTGGAACTGAGATAGCAGGGGATGACAAAAGAGCTCACCTGGCTTCCAGGCAAGGACTTGCACTGCACCAAGGAGGTGAGTGTAGCCCCACCTCGCCCTGCTCCCACCTCTTCCCTTAAGAGCTCTGCCCAGCCCTCCATACTGCCCTGCCCAACAACCTGCACCATCCCTTAAAGCTCAGCCACGCTCCACCCACTGCCCCACCAAAGCCCTGTCCCATCCCTTAAGAGCTCTGCCCCGCCTGCCCATTGCCCCACCCCATCCCTTAAGAGCTCTGCTTTGCCCCACCCTAGCCCTCTGCCCCACCTACTGCACAGTC
>NW_004567165.1:737520-738356 GCF_000260355.1 Condylura cristata
TGCAAATTTATACCATGAAATATGATGGCAATATGCTCTAGATCTAATTTACCTATGGAAACAGATTATTTTTATCAGCATTTAAACATTTTTTTTCTGGATAATCACAGGAAAGAGGGATTTAAAATCATCTGGATATACTCTATATTTTTCTATTTGCATCCATATATCATTCAGTATAATTGTAGTGTTGTAAATTTTTACACAATTCCTTTCTGAAATAGTGTATCCAACAAAAAATAAGTCCTCATTATTGCTCACATAATAATATACATGTGAGTACACAGTAAACATATAGTGTAGAAGTACATATCATGTGGTATATATACCACTATATGATATTCTATGGAATAATGTGGGAGAAAGAAGATATCATTTGATTGTTTACATGATGTTACTACTAAATAACATTACTAACTTTAACATTTTGAAAAACTGTCTACGGTACATCACTTTACACATCCTCAGATATAATGTATACTATATACTTTATTACACACTAACATATCAACAGATCAATATTAAATTAATTAGGACAATGTGTAACAAGTTTCATCTTGTATTTAACAAAGATTTTCAAATGGGCATGTTATAACTTTAAAATCAAAAATATTTTTACTCTATTTCTTTCTAATGAACATCAGCATAAGCATTTGTTGGCTCCAAGTTAAAAAATAGTCCAAAGTCACATTGTTTCTCTTAAATTTTCTGGTACTGTAAAAAAAAAAAATAAAACCGATGTTCATTCCAGTGTAAGGGAATCTTGTTTTCAATATTGAACATTAATATCAAATCGAATAATATACCTATTTTAAAGATATATTTGTGCACTCATT
>NW_004567166.1:0-509 GCF_000260355.1 Condylura cristata
AGAGACCTGTAGGGAGGTGACTATGGCAGTGTTTATATTGATTTTGATTGTGCTCTTTTCCTCCCAGACTTGTCTGGCCATTTCTGACCCTTTTCCATGGGTCCCGGCCAGAAGGTGCTTTGGGCTCGTGGTGGGCTTTCAGACCTTGCTTTGGGCCCACCCCTTTTGGGTGGACTTTTAACCATGAGGGGATGGGAGACCTCAGGTGTTTGATAAAGACATTACATCCTTTGTGTCCGTATTGTATACTCACTGTATTAAAGTCCCTTCTCATTAAAGTTTTACATGTTTTGTCTTGTTGCGGCGGGTGGCAGAACCCACAGACAGGCAACCCAATTCGCAATGGGGTATCCTCTAACAGATTTTGTCCTGGAACAGATTTGGGGTGCCTGTAATACTTTTTGGTAGAGTAAGTAGAAAATTGGCATTTAAGACGTCCCATTAAAAAGTTACAGGGCAGGGAGAGGGCGCCCCTAAAGCCCCAACCTGCCTCTGGTTCTGCCGTCTGC
>NW_004567166.1:2629-5553 GCF_000260355.1 Condylura cristata
AGAAGAGCTCAAACCTGGAGGGACGAGGCGGGGGCACTTCTGGGCATAGCCAGGGACGCTGTGGTCTCCCTCGGGTCCTGGGTGAGAGAATTTACAGTGTGGTATAAACTCTGACGTCTGATTGGCCTGACTATAGCTGGGTACACTGACTGGGAATTATCTGACCCACTTCTGATCCTCTGAGACCCTGGCTGTGAGCTGCGTGGGTTGGGATGTGTCAGAACATCCACCCGAACTCCTGATGGCCGGCCAGCTCCGAGGTGTTCTTTCTCATGTCGCTGGCTTCACATGAGGAAGGACAGGCTGAATCTGCTTTTATTGTGGCACATAAGGAAAAAAGAATCCATGTTAACAGCCCAGTAGTCAGTGTTGTAAATTGCAGCTGAAAATAATCTTGTCTGTCATTGTCAATCATAAGACCCCCCCAAGCAAACAGTTTTCTCATTTTGATTTGATCACAATACATTTTATCCCAATTGAGGTGAAATAAGTTCCATAAACATAGCGAATTCCCTCTAGATAATTACTTTTTCCATGGTAGCATTCATAACGCAAAATTTTTTTTAAAGTATGTACTGTTTTTCTGAAAAAGACACAGTTGATGTGTTTGCAGGAGTTGAAAAACAGGTGTTTTCTTATGCAATAGTTGACATCCTCATAATATTGGGAAACTCTTCCGATTGCCTTGGACGGAGCCCTGAGTAGGTCTGTCCTGTCAGCTGCTTATGGTGACACCAGGTAACATGCTGCACTTGAGCGGCTTATAATCCCACAGAGGACTGCAGTGGGGTTCAGAACATGAAACAACAGTAAAGGCTGTGAGATCCCGTCTCACAGCCCGGCTCTGGTCCAATAGGTAACACCTCGACTTTGGTCCCTGTGGAAACCGCAGGCCTGTCTCTGCCTCTGCCACAGGGCTGTGGCTGACAGGAGAGCAGGAGCCCGTGATGCTGTCTGGGCAGTGACTCAGGTCTTCACCTGCCGGGGACAGGGAGGAAAGAAGCTGGTGCCCCCGGGGCTGCCTCCGCCTCACAGCCTCTTGGAAAGGCAAATCTGTGTCAGGTGTCAGCAGGATGGCACGGTCCTCGGGAGAAAGTCCAGGTCTCTCAAAGTTTATGGGTCTCCTGTACCTGCCCCTCGCCTGCCCAGGCCTCGGCCTCTCTCCCCTGCTCCTGCTCCCTGTTCTCCCCGGGGAGAGAACTTTCTCCAGGGTCAGGCCTCAGATGAGCCCCTTTCCCTGTGGCCCTGTCCCCCAGCCCCACCAGCTGGGCATCAGGTGACCCCTGCGGGGAGGGCAGAGGCCCCACAAACTCCCTGTCAGGGTCCTTGATGCCCTCTGTGAAGTCACCTGTGAGACTGATTGCCCCGGGCACCCCGAGCTGTTGTCCCAGCGGGTGTCCTCAGCTCCAGCAGCTGGGGACTCGGCAAGTCAGCGGTGACGAATCTGTGGGCCCCTCTGAGGCAGAGGGGATGCTCCTGGCATGACACAGAACCTGAGGCTCCACAGCGTTGGGTTGAAATGTGTGTTATGTGTAATCTTGATCGGATCTGTCCCCAAGTCAGTGTCAAAATTGCTAACATAAGCGGAGCTTCAACATGCCATTTGCAGTAATAATTGCCAGGCTGAAATCCACCTCGAGGGGCACTGCAGGGGGTCCGTGTGTATTGGGCACCTGCTCTCAGTGACAGACACATCGGTTAGAGCAAATACTTTAAGTCCAAATCCCCTTTTCAGTAAAGGCGGTTTGAATACTGTGTGCCTTCTCGGGCTTCCTTTACATGCCTATGGCTGTCCCTGGAGGGCTTTTTTGATTCTTTTTCTTCCTTTATCCTGTTAAGTTTTACCACCCATGTGGTTTATGTGGCTTCTGACTTCGTGTGGCTTGTGACCGGCCCAGAGAGTGGGCACCATAGAGCTCCCTCAGCAGGGGAATGAGGATTTCAGTGTCATGGCCTTCCCTGCTGCCAGTGGCTTCTGCTCAAGTGAATCAGGATTGGTCTCCAGGCTGAGGGGAAAATGGAAACAAGTTAGTCATTTGTCAGGACACTGGATATACACTGATGTGAGACAGGTTAATGTGGACATAGGAAATTCATTCTATCCTGTTTGTTTTTTGTCAGTAAAGTAATGAACTACGTGCAGGATTGCGCAGTGATATAAAAGTTTGTTGTATGAAACATAATTTTGTCTTGTTCTTCCCATAGGTAGCTACGACTCACAGAACTCTTGTATTTGGACAGCTCCCGGGAGCCTAGACGTTGAAGTTGTGTCTTGATTTCTTTGAACTACAATTATCCAGAGCTGAGGATTAAACAGAACACAGTTATAAATTTTAAAGTGAATTGAAAAGGTAAAAATGTGTTTATTAGGATATGAAAACTTGCAGGTGCGTGGTTCAGACTAGGAACCAGCCCCCCACCCCACTAACATGAAACGAGGTGACCGTGACATCAGCTTCTGCAGCTCTGGATCACCTGCTTCACTAGCAGGAGCCCCATTATGACCCCTGAATGTCTCCTATAGCCAGAGTGGGAGTCTCAGACTTCAATAAAAAGATAAGTGACTTTTCAGCTGCCTCGGAGCCGGGAAGTGATTTCAGCAGTGTTCTGTCCACCAGCTTCGGTAGGCTGGTTCTGATAATAAAAGGGAGCTGTGCCCGTGACAGAACCGCTGGAGCATTTCTGGTATAAGTAAGTTTAGTTCCCAACAGGCAGTTATGACCCAGCTGGCGTTTTCCTCCTGTGGCCCCCTGCCTGTCTCTCTGAAAGGTCACGCACATGTCAGGGCAGCTGGAGCTGTGGTTGGAAAACACCATTACCTCACACTGACCTGACAGCTCCGTCTTACAGGTGACTCAGCAGGATGTGAGGGGTCTGAGTCCCCGTTACTGGGGCCGCTGGAGCCTCAGTTTCCACTGCTGTAT
>NW_004567166.1:6242-8070 GCF_000260355.1 Condylura cristata
CCCCACCTGCTGCTTCTCCCCACCCGGCGTGGAGCGGCCTTCGGGCCCGCTCCTCGCCCCCTCGCCCGGCCAGGGGCCTCCGGCCCCAGCGCTGTCTCCCGGGCGTCCTCATGGCGCTGCCCGCGGCCCCTGGGGTCTCGGTCTCGCTCCGGCTCCGCACGCGGCCGCGCCCCCCGTTCCCCGTGCGCTTCATTACTGCCCCTCCAGCGCCTCACCCCGGCCTAGCTCCCTCCGCCCTTCACGGAGCCCAGCAACCGTAACGGGTGCTTCCAGCACTATTCCTCCACTTCACAGCACTGCGATGTCCACTATTCCGGCCTCTACCGCAATCGCCACTGCGGCCTCCTGTGACTTCCTGTTCGATGTGCGCACGCGCAATATTCGACCCTTTCTGCAGGTCCCTATTAGCTTGCGCACGCGCACTTCACCGATACTTGCACATGCGCTCTTTCGTCCTCCACTTTGGGTTCAAGTGGCGTTTGCACCCGAGATTTTCCCACGATACCACCCCAGTCCACAAGACGGCGACTTCAAATTAGGCTTAAGCCCTTTCGTGCCAAGAACCTCTCCTTCCTCCTGAGACTTCGACACGGAAGTGAGAGAAAGAGGGGCGCCTGCGCAAAACAAAGTGCAGCAATACGCTTGCGCGTACTGACACGGAAGTGATTCCAGGAAGGAGAGGCAACTGCCACATCAGGAGGCAAAAAAACTACACGCCGCGCCGTCTTGTGGATCGGGGTGGTATCGTGGGAAAGTGGTGGCTTGAAAGTCAAGTAAAACCGGAAGTTGAAAAGGGAAGAGCGCATGCGCAAAAAAAAAAAAAGGGCGTGCACACGCGCATTTATACCTGGACGTGAAGCAAGGAAAGGCGCCTGCGCAACATGACGACACCATTGTGAGCATGCGTATGTGGACGCTGAAATCATACGAGGAAGGAGAGGCTCAGGCCTCAAATGCAAGCAGGCAGGAACGGAGAGCGCCGTCTGCTGGTTCGGAGTGATATCGTGGGAATTTCCCGGCCTAAACATCCAGTTGAACCGGTAGTAGACGAAGGAAGTGCGCCTGCGCCCATGCCGTTGGAGCAGTGCGCCTGCGCACTCCAACCCGGAACTGTAGGACGAAGGCGCGCCTGTGCAAAGTGCGGCAGGGAAGGGCGACTGCACAAAATGAGGCCGGTAGTGTGCTTGTGCGTGTTGACTACACGTTGACAGGAGGGAGCAGAGGGCCCTGTGCTGAAGTAGGCCGGAGGACAGTGAGGGGGCAGTCTTGTGGTGCTCCGGGGGCATGGGGGCGTGTTGGAAAGCGCGGGGTAATGACCCAGGGCACGTGTGAGGCAGGGGGAGTGGGACAGTCGACAGTTGGTGCGACCGAGGTCCCAGTGTTCCAGGGCAGAGAGAGGGGCACCCCGACCCCCCAGACCCGCCTGCTCTAAATAGGTTCTGCCATCCGCCGCAAGACAAAACATGAGGCTTGAACGAAAAGGAACTTTAATACACGGAGTGTCCACAGCAAAGAAGATAATTGCTAAATGAGACACCTGAAGTGACCGGTCTCCTCGTGGGCAAAAGCCCCCCCGAAAGGCCTCCGCCCAGACCACGGCCCGGAAGCTGCCACAGCCCAAAGCCCCTCCTGGCCGGGACCCACGGAGAGGGCCAGACAGGCTTGGGAAGAGAAGAGCAACCTCCAAACCAAGATAAACGCTGCCACGGTCCCCTCCCTCGGGCCTCTCGCCCCGTCCTGCGTCACCCAGTCAGGGCCAGAAGCGGCAGCTTCTCCACACGTCTGTCTGCCCCATGTGGCTCGCTCCTGTCTCCTGGCTCATCCTTCC
>NW_004567166.1:12104-19683 GCF_000260355.1 Condylura cristata
CACGGCCTCGGGAGACTACATTCCCCACAATCCTGCGCGCTGCCCACCGGCCTATGCCAGCGAGCGCCTGTCCCACCCAAGCTTATCTGGGCATGGAGGGTCAGACGCCGCCTCTGCCACTGCAAGTACTGAGTCTGGTACGAAAGGAGACAAGGGGACTTTGGCCCGGGAGAGGCGGGTTCTTACTCCACACGCCCCGGGCGGTTGGGCGGCTGCATCTCAGCGAGATGTTACATGCCACCCCCTGGGCGGCGGCTTTACTAAACTCGTAAAACACTGGCTTTTCCAGTGTTTCCACCTTGCCATTCTGGGACCAGTAAAGACCTGGTTTGGTGGTTCCCACAGCCCCCAGATGCCATCTAGCCACGCCCCCTGTGCTGGCAGAGACCAGCAGGGCTGACCAGTCTGAAAGGTCACCTAGACCCCTCACCCAAGGCCCTCACCCAGGCCGCTCACCCAGGCCCCAGAGCAGGAATTGGAATGTCAGTATCCTGCGCTATCAAGATGAGCTGGCTGAGCTGGCGTCAGGATGCTGCCCCCAGGTTGCTGCTCCTGCCCCCAGGGAGCACTCATAAGGACCAAAGACCCTGAAGAACAGCGACCCCTGACCAAAAGGGCAGCATGACTCACTGGTACTTTTCCACTACCTCCCCAGGCCCCACTGAGCGGGACATATAAGACCCCCGAGCCTGTACCCTGGTCTGCGAAGCTCCCCTGGGAGCACAGTGAAGCCTTCCCCTCTCTTACTTCTGTCTCCTTGCCTCATCCCACCTGCCCGACCTTACAAGACTGAGTCTGAGCTGCTCAGTCTCCTCAGTTCTCACTAAATGGACTTTTAAGTCATGTGCCGCCCTGCCAGACCCATTTTAACTTTCTGCTCCTGACTCAAAATTAAGGAACGGCTGCCCGACCAGGACCAGCTCTGCCGCCTGCATCCCGGGCCAGGGATCCACGGGGCACAGCAGCCTCTCTGGTCTCGCCATCTGCTCCCTTGTCTGTGTTTCGGTAAATGCGCCTTTTCTGCTCCCCACTCTGCCTCGGATGAATCCTCTCACTTGCCGCTCCATTCGCCTACCCCCGTTCTTCTGTGCCAGAAAAACAAAGTGATCACATATGCCTGAGATTTCCCCACTAAAAACCACTCAGCTTGATGGACGTCCCACTGGAACAAGGGTGAAAGACTCAGCCCTGTCAGGCTATCCCCAGATGCTGTGTATGATCTGATCCCCGCCAGGGAGTGACTCACAGGGAGCAGCAGACCTCTCCGGTCTCCCCACTGTCCCCCTCAGCAATGGCTAACAGTCACTCTGCCTGTTCTGCTCCCTGCTCGGTCTCTGGTGAATCACACACACCCCCCCCCCACCTCACTTCTGGCCTAGGCCCCAGTTCTTGTATGCAGAAACAAACGTTTTTTAAAACTGGGCTTTCGGGCCCTCCCTGGTGGCACACAGACCTTGAAGGTTGCTATCTGCATCTGTGGGATTCATCCCGGGCATGGAGTTGGCCCACATGGTGCAGGGGGCCTCTCCTACCCGGCCTGCTAGTCCCCTCAGCTGTGTTCCAGGCCACTTGCATGTTCTCTTTCCCACTGTGTGTTGGTTGAGTCGTCACACTCCCTGTACCTCTGGCCTGTACCCCAGTTTTTGTATGCATGGGTAGATAAATCTTTTTTTAAAAAGTAAAAACTGACCTTTATTAAAACATATTAGGGCTCTCCCCCGTGGTGCAACGGATTCAAGCACAGCACTGTGAAACTCTCTGAAGCCACTGCAGCACAAGTTTGATCCCTGGCCAGGGAAATCACCAACATGGCTGGGCGGGGACCCAGCATGCAAGCTCCAGGTGCCAAGTGGTTGCCAGTTCCTAGTTCCCTGGAAACTGAGTCACCCCCCAAAGCCAAGCAGAGTGAAAAAGCAATCTGCCCTGCCTGCACTTTGGAGGAGACCAGGAGTGAACACAGGGCCCAGAAATGGGTAGGAGGAGGCCGGCTGAGACTGTCAGGGAGGCTGGCATTTCCAAAGACCAGTATCGAGACTGGGGTGGAGCGCCCCATGCCAGGTTTGCACCTGCGGCATGACCGCCTTTTGTCTCGTTAGTGACTGCAGAGCCCCTTATCCTCTGAGTGCAGGAGACACCTTCTGCAGTATGACAGACAGCCCTGCTTCTGTGGGGGCAGAGTCCCCGGGGGGAAAGGCCCATTTACTGCAAGTAGACACGCAGGTGGGGGTGTCTTCATTTTTAAGATTTATTTTTCTTTGCAAACAGAACTGGGGTGCAAGCAGAGGTGTAGGGGTGGTGAAAGGAATCACCAAATAGAGTGAGGGGCACAATAGGCAGATTAAGGTAAGTCCACTGCTGAGGGGGAGCAGCGGGCAGGTCAGGAGAGGTCTGCTGCGCCCTGTGGGTCACTTCAGGGGTAGGGGTGGAACTCACACTGACTTGTGTGCATCTTGCTGGCGGTGCTGCAGGGAGGGTCTATTTTTATTTAAGATTGATTTGGGGTACATAGCTGCGGTGTAGGGCAGAAGAAAAACTGTGTGAACAGGGCAGCAGATCCAGGAAGTGAATGTTGGCAGGGCAGCAGGGAGCCAGGAGTGCTGGGCTGCACCCCGGTCACTCCCTGGCAGCACCCCCACCTTCCAATCATGTACTGTGACCGCCCGTGGCTTCCCAGCGCCCCTGTACCACCATGCAGACCCAGGCTGGCTTTAGGCCTTTTGAGGGGATCCTCCTTTGTCTCTGCCCAAAGGGAGTTTGCAGCCAGCAGGGGACCAGCTGTGCCTTCAGTGAGCCACTGTTTGCCTGGCTGCCAGGTCCAAGCCCTTCAAGCGGGCCCTGGGAACTTTGGTCGCCTTCACACCTACATGAGGTCGCCAGCTTGGCAGGTCTGGGCCAGAGCAGTTGGAAACCTGCCTTCCTCTGAGAGGACTGACTGTTGTCAATGTGTCGGCCTCAGCTCTTTGGGGTTCCTTTCCCATTCCCAAGCTAAGGCTTGTGGCTAGACTCACAGAAGATTCCAAAGGAGACTGCCCTGTGGCCTAGACGTGGCTCTCAGCGATACCAACCAGAAGGCCTGAATCCTAGGGCTGGCCAGGGAGTGACACACCAGGCTCAGCAGACCCCTCCTGACCCGCTCCGCTCAGCACTGTACTTTGTCAATCTGCCTGTTCTTCTCCCCAGTGTCTCTGATGAATTTTCTCACCCACCGCACCTCTGGCCTGTATCCCAGTTCTTCTAAGCAAAAATACGTAGTAAAAACAAAGAATTTACCTGTCGTAAACATGAATCATAACTCATAAGCGAAGCATGTATATTTATTGTGTAACTAGTGCATGTAGTTCAAGTTTGAGAGTGAAAAAATATTTTTTAAAGATTTTATTTATTCATTCATACAGAAACTGGGGTACAGGTCAGAGGTACGGGGTTTGTGAGAGGATTCACCAGAGACAGAGTGGGGGACAGAGCAGGCCAACTGACGAAGTGCACTGCTGAGGGGAGCAGTGGGAGGGTCAGGAGGGGTCTGCTGCGCCCCGTGGGTCACCTCCGGGGCCAGGGATTGAAGTCAATCTGAAGTGGGTTTAGCTTCTTAGTGCTATGCTTTAAGCAGCTGCACCACCAGGGAGGGCCCCAAAATTATTTTTTTTAACGGCACACTCACTCTAACTACTTCTGGGTAGACTTTTTTAATTACCTTTCAAAGATACAATTTGAAAAATCCAAGGAAAAGTTACAGTACCACGAAGCTTCCAAACCATTGAAAATAAACTCAAAAAAGCCTGTAACAGGGCTCTACCTGGTGGCGCAATAGGTAAGGATGCAACACTGCAAATTGGCCACAGCCACTTCTGTCTGATTTTGATCCCTGCCCTGTAGGTGACCCCCCTGGTCACAGCAGGTCACAGCAGACCTCTCCTGACCTGCCCACTGCTCCCTCACCTGTTCTGCTCCCCACTCTGTCTCTGGTGAACCCTCTAACCACCCCTGCATCTCTTGCCTGTCCCCAAGTTCTATAAGCATAAATAAAAAAATCTTTAACAGAAAAAAAAAAGCCTATAATGAACTGGGACTTAGTCAACATTATATAAAGGTTAATTTTCTAATGCATGAGGTCAGACATTATTTTAAGACTCATTTATTAATAGAATGGGGCCAGGCAGAGTTATGGACATTGCGAGGATTCACCAGTGACACAGTGGGGAGCAGAACAGACAGACTGACTGAAGTAACAGTGCTGAGGGGAAATGGACGGGAAGGGGAGGTCTGCTGTGCCCTGAGTGTCAGCTCGGGCTGGGGACACCACTGGGGCCAAAGCAGTGGAGGCCACTTCGCAGTGCTGCACTGAGGCCATACACATGGCTTTTTTTTTTTTTCCTAACTCTAGCTCTTCTACAATAAGAAAGTTTAAGAATAGAGTTCACAGTAAAGGACACCGCAAAGCAGTCGTTCATCTCGCCTTACCTGGGGTAATGCCCCCCTCTATTTCCTCACTTATGCCAATATGAGCGCAACTGCTGGAGTCATTTGGCTTTGAAATACGTGGAGCTGCTTTTCAGAAACTGAATGGGGAAGAGGAGCCTGCAGCCAGTGCTGAACTCCTGTTTTCCTCAACCCTTGACAGCTCCCCGTGGGGCCGCTGGACACAAACGTGACACACGGAACAGATACATTTGTACAAAATAGACTCAGTTTAAAGTCCCCAGAAAGTGGATTTCTGGGAGCGGCTTTGCTCTGAGATGAGAACATGAATCCCACCATCATCCGTACTCAGTGATGACAGGCTCAGACCATGGGACGCCGGTCATACCGCTACTTGGCCTATCTGAGGTCTGGTCAGGGCTGCTTAGACTTTGAGGAGGCAAGATGAATCCCACACAGGCTTTCCATGAGAGTCTGTCTCACCTCCTGCCCAGAACAAAGAAATAAACCAACTCCTCCAGGGTGACATCCAGAGCACAGATGGGAGAAGGGTGTGGACAGAAGGCCGGTGTCCTTCTGACCACCTCGTCCAGTGAATTTTAGGTCTCCTTCCAGTGCAATGACACTGGTGCTGAGCAATGCCAGCCTGACCGGCGGCACCGGGCCCTCCCGAGGCACAGAAGCCTGGACACAGCATGACCAATACTTTAAAGAGCCCTCAGAGATCACGGACCAAAGCCATGTGTGAGTGCCACGTAGACAGCTGTCCACCGTGGACACGGAGAGCATCATCCAGCAACTTAGGAGGACACGAGAAGGGACAGCACCAGGGGCAGCTACATCACTGCTGCACACCTTGACCAGCGACTGAACCAGACGAGTTCATGCAACTATGAATTAAAACTGCTGGTTTGTTCACAGTGCTTCACTGAATGCTGTCTTGTTTTGTGTTAGAAGTTGTAACAGCTTTCAACTTTTCTGTTATAGATTTATTTACTTATGTGTACAGAATATGGGTAGAGGGTAGAGGGCAGAGGTGCAGGGGTGGTGAGAGGAATGACTAGAGTGGGGAACAGAAGATGCATCTGACAAACCACACTGTGGAGGGAAGCAGTGGGGGGTGGTCAGGGCGGATCTGAAAGGTGTGCCATGTGGGTCACCTTCCTGGCGGGGAGTGAACTTGAACTGAAGTGGCTTCATCTAGCCTCATAATGCTGCACTTTTAAAAAATATATATTTATCTATTTATTCTGTATTTATTCAGAACTGGGGCACAAGCCCTAAAAGTGGGGGCAGCGAGAGGCTTCACCAGAGACAGAGTGGGGAGCAGAACAGGCAGATCAACAAAGTTCACTGCTGAAGAGAGCAGCAGGTGGATCAGGAGAGGTGTTCCATGCCATGTGGATCACCCCTGGGCCAGGGGATAGAACTCACATGAAGTGGCTGCAGCCAGCTTGCAGTGCTGCGTCCTAACCTGTTGCGCCACCAGAGAGGACCCATGGCGCGCTTTCACCTGCTATGCCACCAGGAAGGGCCCAGTTTTCATTTTATAACAGAAATAATATTCAAATAGAAGAATGGTCCTTGCCTGTGTTGCAATTCTCCTGGGCTATGTGGAGCTGCAGGACAAGGCTGGGAAATAACTTGCTTGCCCACCAGAATAAAAATGCTGTGTAAATACAGGCAAAGTCTCTACCAGACAGTGCTCCCCTGCTCCGCATAATCTCTAGGATCCCTGCAGGGTGACTTCCGTGTTTCCTACACAGGTTACCCCACAGGGTGTCTCTCTGTGTGACGGCCCATGCAGCAAGAGCTCCTCTGGCAGAAAGCGACCCTGCAGTACTGACATCCTCAGGGCTTCTCTCCTCGGAGTTCTCTGCTATCCAGTCAACCTGATTTCCAGTAAAAACCATTACTACGGCCCTCCCTGGTGGCGCAGCGGGTTAAAGCACAGCACTAAGAAGCTTAAGCCACTTCCGCATGAGTTCGATTCCCGCCTGCCCCGGAGGTGACCACATGGCGTGGCAGACCTCTCCTGACCCGCCCGCTGCTCCCCTCAGCAGTGTGCTTCGCCCATCTGCCTGTTCTGCTCCCCACTCTGTCCCTGGTGAATCCTCTCACCCTCCGCATCTCTGGCCTGTTTCCCAGTTCTGTATGAATAAATAAATCTTAAAGAAAAAACCTTTACTACATTTGGGATACTCACAGACAGCTTGTCAGTGAGTTATCTACAGATGCCGACTGAGGGCTTCTCTCCAGGAAAATGTTACCCTCTGCTCCAGACACTAGTAAGTTAACCGTGTGTGAATTCGCTGGTCTGCACTCAGAACTCTCTTCTGAGATACCGGAAAAGACATGAGCAATTTTGCAACAGAGAAGAAGGGAAAAAATATAAGTCATGAGCTTCCCTACAAGCTAATAGTTTTCCTTCACTCTTGACATTCATGGGGCTTCTCTCATGTGACAATTCTCTATTGTCCAATGAGGCCTGATTTCCAGGAGAGAGTTTACCTATAATCTTAACATTGACAACGTTTCTGTGGAGAGTAACATCTAGAATAAATAGCAAGGCCTGATTTCTGGGGAGTTTTTTTTTTTTTTTTCTGGGAAGTTTTACTAGTCTTTTCTTTCACAGGATTTCCTCCAGGGCACATTATGTGATGGTTACTCAAGGATCACTTATTGGAGAACGTCTTTCTGCACTATTGACATTCATAGAACTTCTCTCCTGTGTGATTCTTTTGATGTCGGGTAAGACATAACTTTGAGGAGAAAGTCTTCCTACACTCTTCACATTCATAGGGCTTCTCTCTAGTGTGAGTTCTCTGATGTCTACGTAAGTCTGACTTAATGGTAAACATTTTCCCACACTCCTCACATGCATAGGGCTTCTGTCCAGTGTGATATTTCTGATGTCTACAATGGTTTGACTTAAAAGAAAAAGTTCTCCCACATTCCTGACACTCATAAGGCTTCTCTCCAGTGTGAGTCCTCCCATGTGCAGTGAGGTAGGACTTACTAGAAAAACTTTTCCCACACTCTTCACATTCATAGGGCTTCTCTCCAGAGTGAATTCTCTGATGTCTAGTTAAGTCTGACTTACAGGAAAATGGTTTCCCACACTCCTGACATTCACAGGGCTTCTCTCCAGTGTGAATTCTCT
>NW_004567166.1:19783-20011 GCF_000260355.1 Condylura cristata
GTCTGACTTACAGGAAAATGGTTTCCCACACTCCTGACATTCACAGGGCTTCTCTCCAGTGTGAATTCTCTGATGTCTAGTTAAGTCTGACTTACCGGAAAACGTTTTCCCATACTCCTGACATTCATAGGGCTTCACTCCTCTGTGAGTTTTCTTGTGACTACGAAGGCCTGATTTACTATGGAAAGCCGTCCCACACTCTTGACATTCATAGGGCTTCTCTCCAGT
>NW_004567166.1:20146-25835 GCF_000260355.1 Condylura cristata
AGTTTTCCCACACTCCTGACATTCACAGGGCTTCTCTCCAGTGTGAGTTCTCTGATGTGTAGTTAAGTCTGACTTACCGGAAAACGTTTTCCCACTCTCCTGACATTCATAGGGCTTCACTTCTCTGTGAGTTTTCTTGTGACTATGAAGGCCTGACTTACCATGGAAAGCCGTCCCACACTCTTGACATTCATAGGGCTTCTCTCCAGTATGACGTTTCTGGTGTTTTTTGAGGCTTGACTTAAAGGAATAAGTTTTCCCACACTCCTGACACTCATAAGGCTTCTCTCCAGTATGAGTTCTCCTATGTCCAGTGAGGTAGGACTTACTGGAAAAACTTTTCCCACACTCTTGACACTCATAGGGCTTCGATCCAGTGTGACATTTCCCTTCAGTGTGATTTCTCTGATGTACAATATTGGATAGCTTCCAAGAAGACATTTTGGTACAGCCTTGATATTCATATGGTTTCTCTGTCAAGTTTGACTGGTGACGGTAAGTGAGGGCTGATTTTCTGGGAAAAGTTTTTGAATACATTTCATATTCATAGGCTTTCTTTCCTGCATCGGCCTTCTCATGGTTACCAAGGTCAGGCTTGTGGTACAAAGACTTTCTACAACGTTGACATTCATCTGGTTTCTCTCCTGTGTGAGTCTTCTGATGTTTACTGAGGGCTGGTTTACAGGAGAAAGTTTTCCTACACTCTAAACATTCAAAGCGTTTCTCCTTTGGATCCCTTCTCTGAGGAACACTAACAGCTGACTTCTCTGAGAAAGTTTTCTTAATTTGCTTACATTTATAATGCTTCACTCCCATTTGAGATTGCGGATGTGCAGTGACGGCAGTCTTCCCTGAGAAAGTTTTCACACAGTGTTTAGAGCCAAACAGTTTCTTTGTAGTACGGGTTCCCTGATATTGACTCTGGAAGGAAGGCTCAGGGGTTTCTGCACATTTAAAAGGTCCATCATCTGCTTGCATTTTCCGATGTTCAGGAAGAACAGAGCTTGTACAGCACGTGTCACCGTGCCTATTACACTCCTGAGGAGTCTGTCCTAACTGAGCACTCTCCTGCTGATGGGTGTGAAGTGTGTGGCTGAGAGGGGGCCCCCTTTCACAACCTGTCTGCTGCTCACCTTCAACATACCAGTGACGGCGCAAATGTCCTGGTTTCGCATTAACAGGCTCCCCTCTTTCTTTACATAGACGGGGAGTCTGTCCTCCTTGGGTTCTACCTTGGATGACGAAAGGACGCCCGCCACAGGTGTCCCAACACGCCTCGTGTTTACAGGCAGTCCCTTCTGTAAGCGCTCCTCTCTGTGGAAATATTGTTTCCTTGTTCAAGGCATTCTCTTGCTCACAAACTTCAAAAGGCTGTGGGAAATTCTGAGTCACCTCCTCACTGAGGTGTTTAGAAGACCTGATAGATTCCCTTATTCTATGACAGGTCTCCTCTGCCCTTCCAGGATGCTCTTCATGAGGCTCATCAGGGGGGAACATGTTTTGAAGGATAGCAGAGACCTCAGGCATCACTGCTGAAATGATTCCGTTTTTGACACTATGGCTCAAACTACAAACTGCGTCCAAATTACTTTTATTCCCTATGTCATCTGTTCCGTCGTTGGTGGGTATTATGCTGTCGGCAGTATGAACTTGCCATAAATGTCTGGCGTTGTTTGGGGAGCTGGCCTTGGTCCGGCAATCCACAGGATGGACATCTAGAAAGAGAAAAAAAAAAAGGCCATTAGTATAAATAACACAACACAAATCCAACAAATGCTACTAATAGCCATAACAGTTTCCTAACTACAATACAATCTGACAGGTATTCATATTCTTATGTTTAAAAGAAGATTTATGTATGCCTCCTGGGGTACAGGAGGCCATGGGTATGGGCGTTGAGAGGATTCCCCAGAGTGGGGAGCTGAAGGTGCAGATCAACTGAAATACACTGCTGAGGGGAGCAGTGGACAAGAAATGTCTGCCACGTCATGTAGGTCACCTCCCTGGCCAGGGTTTGAACTCATGGTGCTCAGGTTGCCAACAGCTTCACAGTGCTGTGCTTTAACGCCTTGCACCATCAGGGAGGATTCCAGGTATTGATTTTCTAATCATGCTTTTTACCCCTAACAAAGTATGAAAAAAACACATACTCCTTTATTGTACTGATATAGAATAGCTTGGGTTTAGGCCAGATGTGCAAGCATGGTGTGTGTGTGACAGAGAGAGGGAGATACAGAGCAGAGAGTGTGGGGAAAATAACAGGCGGAGTGACTGAAATACAATACTGAGGAGAGCAGCAGGCTAGACAGAAGAGGTCTTCTGTGCATATTGGTCAGATCTGGCCGTGAATATAAACCAGGCTGTATCAGTGAGAGCACTGAGACATAAACCCTAGGCTTCCAGCGAGACTCTAATTTGCCTATTGCAAAACAGGATAACAAGGAAATAGAAAAACTTACTTCATAATGTTTTTATAAAAGAATAAATGTTTGGTAAATACACTCATTTAAACTAATGTTGACTTAAACCAGGAACATTTAACCTAACAGACAGTCTATATACCTTCATTCTTAGGATGACCCTGTGCAACTTTTGCTGTTACTTTCTGAAATTCAAGCTCTGCACATGCCATGGTTTTCCCGGAAAACCTACTGATGAAATCACTCTCCAGTCTCCTTAAGAAAGAACTGCTTAGGCCCTCCCAGGCAGTGCAGCAGGTTAAGGTGCAGCAATGTAATTCTAGCGGAGGACGCTTGGGTGCAAGTTCGAACCCTGCCCTGGAGATGATCCACATGACACAGCAGATCTCTCTTGTCTTGCCTGTTCCTCTCAGCAGTGTATTTCAATTAATCTGCCTATTCTGCTCTCAACTCTGTCTGGTGAATGCTGTCACTGGCCCTGACCTCTGCCCTGTACCCCAGTTTTGTATGCATCTTTTAAAAGCCTGAATGGGTACCTGACAGAATACAGTCTGAGAGATTAATTCATACAGAAAATGGGGCTAATGCAGAATAGCTCCCTGCAGTATCAGGGACTGAACACTGGGTCGATCTGAGAAGACTGGCAGCCAATGGAAGAGTAGCAGGACATCTACAAGAGGAATATTTTGGCTCAATCACTTTGACAGATGCAGAAAAACAGTCCAATTCTGGACAGTGGAAAAGTGTGGCTCGGCGTGGCCAACATCACGGGCCACACTAGAGGCCAGGCAAGCACTGACTGACCTGAGAGGTCCTGCCTGGGGGGTTCTTCCGCAGTCCCTGGCTGTGCTCCCGGCTCCAAGCTGATGCTCGCCTCAGGATCCTTAACACCATGCCCTGTGGTGAGAAAAAGTGTTGGTCCTTGATCGAGTTTCTTAAACTTCAGTCTGGAAAACTAACAAAAGCAGTGCAGTGGAGGCTAATTGGAATCTTTCATGAAAGGGGCAGACACCCACAGTCTGCTCGGCCTGCCATGTTCCAGCTCCCAGGTACCCAATTTCATACACCAGTGTACACCTGTCAGAATACAATACAGCGCCTGCACTGAGTGTGACATGGGAGTTTCCTCACCTACTGACAACAGGTGGCTGCAGGTCTCCAGCATCACATCGCAGAACAGGGTCCTCTGAGCATCACTGAGGTCCCGCCACTCCTCCCAGGTGAAGTTCACAGACACGTCCTCAAATATCACCATACCCTGTGAAAAAATATTTCTCCTCATTCCTGGGCCAACAGCCTGGGTCAGACAGCAGCAAATGTGAACGCACCTATTTTGGGGTTCTTTGCTCTTGTATAGGATGCACCTCTTTTTACTCCATATTGTGATTGAACAGAATTCTTGTGATGTGAACAGAATTCTCAGGAGAAATAACTCTGACTCTAGATTAACCCCATCTCTCCTAAAAGCTTACCTTATAAGTTTGAAAATGTTTGGCACCCCTGGCGGCACAGTGGATTAAAGTGCAGTGCTACGAAACTCCCCGTAGCCAATGCAGGAAGTGTTTGATTCCTGGCCAAGGAGACGACCCACATGCCATGGCAGACCTCTCCTGGCCCACAAGCTGCTCCCCTCAGCAATGTATTTCAGTCAGGCTGCCTCTTCCGCTCCTCATGAGGTATAAGGTAAATGTTCTCACCCCCCGCCGCAAACTCTGGCCTTTACCACAGACCTTGTATGGGCAAACAAACAAATCATTAAAAAAAAAATTGGAAGTATCTTTGATGTTAAGCATAAAGACATCAATAAAACTGGCTTCTTGAAGAGCTTCTAACATGAGTGGCAGGTACAACAGACATATACCTGGAATAATGTGCTCAAGGAGCTGGGTCAACGCACGCTGAATACAGACATGGGAACAAGAGAGGAGAAACCAAGAGTTTATACTGTCGGGTTACACTTCACTGAAGACCCAAACACTGAGCTCTTCCTGTAAAACACTGTCAGCAGGATGGGACGCAGCAGATGTCACCGTGTGAGAACATGAACAGCACGTGGCGTGTCCACAGCACAGCAGAGAGCACGCTGCCAGGCAGGGTCTGGACACTGAGGTGAGAACCAGTAAGCAGCCTCCGGGACTGAGTGGGTCAGCTTCCGCGAACTGTGGGATACGGGAGCTGGATTCGCCAGCCTAGAAGGTTATGGAATTATACTACTCGTAATAGATTAAAAGTCTGTGTAAACTTGTGCCAGTATTTTATTCCTGTGACCTCCAAGCTGGTATCTCCAACTCAGAGGAAACAAAACCTAGACTCCCCAACCAGGACGTTCAAACAACGAGAGGGAAATAAACAGCAAGAAGTGATGTTCATCTGATAAGAGTGGTGAGAACAGACGACTGGACATCACTTCTAAAACAGAAGAAAAAAAGGCAGGAGAACTTGTTAATAAATTGGTGGCGGAAGGTGGACATGTTGGGGGAACAAATGCCCTGAAGGAACCCCACAAGCTGTATGGGCCCCATCCCACCCCAGACCGAAGCCCTCAAGACAGGGAAACGCAAGCCCGTCATCACCAAAGGGACGACGCTGGGACTGAAGGTGGAGCTGGGCAGCAGGTTTGGTGTAAACCAGACGCAAGGGCCATGGGGGCCTCTTGGTGTCTGACTGTGGGCTTGCTGCTCTCACTCCTCTTGGCTCTAGGCCTTCGGCGGCTCTCAGTGCACCACTGTGCTCCCAGGAGGGAGAAGCTGACAGTCGCATTTCCAGGGTCTCACGCCCCCACCCTGCTGAAATATCCGTTTCCTCATTTCCTGCTTTTGTAATAAGCAAACACTTGTTGACATGCTGTGTGCGCCTGCAGCTGAATATTATTCTAAGTCACTGTAAGCGCCCGGGTGAGGACCCATAAGCAGACAGCCCATTTGGATCGGGGTTGTCTTGTAACAGAAAGAACATTTTCCTAATAGAGCGCCTGCGTGACCAGCTGCTAGAGATGCGTAACCACACTCAAATGGACGCGTGTTATATGGACCAGGACTCTTAGCTGAGGATAGAAATTGGGACCCCAGAGTACCTTAGCGAAAACGGACTATCTCCTAGAAGAACCACCTGCAAATACAAGGGGTGCCCCTGGACATAAGGCACATACATGGGTGTACAATGTACATGTGTGTCTGTGTGGGACACTTGGGGAAGGGAAAACAACAGCCCTTGCTGTGGTGTCTTCCTGTGAAGAGACACATATATGGTCGATACATAGCACTTTGTGT
>NW_004567166.1:27410-30725 GCF_000260355.1 Condylura cristata
GAGCAGATTTCCTGTTTAACATTCATTTTACTACTTTATGCATACAAGAACTGGGCCACAGTGTGCGGGTTAACCGGATTCCCCAAAGACAACTGGGAGCAAACACAGAAGACAGGACTCCTGCACCCTGTGGATCAGCTGCTCCCTGGCTGGGAAGCAAAATTATGTCTCAGTGGTTGGTGTGAGCTTGAAAGTGTTGAGACTTTAATCCCTGTGCCACTGGGGAGCCCTCCACCCCAAAGATTTTAGTCAAATTCACCCTCTGAAACATTGAACAGTATCCAGAATCTTTACAAGATGTGATTTACAACGACCAAACAAGGTATAATTTTGAGTCCTGGTCATGTATGGAAAAAGAAAAAGAACAAACAACAAAACAGCAGCAAAACAAAAGATGTGTGATCCTGCAAGTACCAGATGAGAAAACCAGCACAATTATGTAACAGCTACAAAGGAAACTAAGAAAACATCTAAGAGCATAAAATATGCTAAGGGGATTGACTGGGAGACTAAAGGAACCCAGAAAACCAACCAAATGAACATGGGAGATTAGAAATTAAACTATCAACATAAAAAATTTCCTGCTGGGCTCAACATCAGATTTAATACAGCGAAAGAAAATCACTGAAGCTGATGGTAACCATCTTCTTCATGAAAAAGAAAAATATGCAGGAGAATGGAAAGATTCTCAGAAATGCGCCAGGCCGAAGGGCTCACACTAACGACCGGAGTTCAAGACGAAAGGAGAAGAAGACACGAAGTAAGGGTTTTCACACAGTCCCTAAAACTTAGCCTAATTTATTTGAGTAATTTACTAAGCGAAGAAACTAAATGATGTACAATCAAGTCAGAGCAAAGAAAACGAGTCCAGGCACTTCAGAAATAGCCACTGTGCAGAGAAGACGAGAACTTGAGAGGAGCCAGAGAGCAGTCAGCAGGTGACCCGACCACAGGGGGCCGAGGGGAGGCTTCTCCTGAGAAGGGGAAGATGTCCTGAAATGCTGAAACATCCCTCAACCACCTTCATTTCCCTAAGACTAAATGGACAAGGAAGCAGTAAAGACATTTCACACAGACAGATGCCAAGACAACGTCGCAGCAGCAGACCCCAGTTCACAGCGCCAGGGGGCGCCCTGCTTGAGATGAGACTAATCTGGGCATCTAGGAATCCCAATCTGGCGGTTTGAGTCATGGGCTGAATCGGTTCTAGTTCCACACGTGAGGGCAGAGCGCAGGATGAGGCGACCATTTGCATGCAGGCGCATCTGGACAGCTACAGGACCCCATTCAAGTGGGAGCTGAGCCCGTGGCACTGGGGATGGGCAGGAGGTCCAGGCTCAAGTGTAAGTGGCAGAACTGTCTGGCACAGTTGACTGACTGAGTCAGGAAACTCCAGACTGAAGAAAGGGGACTAGAACTGAGCACAGGGATTAACTGCACTCAGGAGCAGGAGAAATACAAGCACCTAGGGATAGAGGAAAGAAATCATCAGAGACCAGGACAAAAGCTGACCCTAAGAAATTTACACCTTTCAGAAAACTGTAAAGGGAGGGAAACTCTCCTGCACATTCTATAAGATCAACAGCGCCCATCCCAAAACAAAGGTAGTACAAAAGGGAAAATGGACCAGTGTCACCAAAGAACACAGAAGCAAACACCCTTAACTAAATCCTAGAAAACGAAACACAGCCACATAGGAGAGGATCGTCCCCCATGCTCAAATGAGCTCGATCCCACAGAGGAAAAGCAGGACAAATGCACGCAATTTAATTCATGTTATTGATTATATACCAACAAAGACACAAAACACAAGACCATCTCTCAATGGATGCAGAAAGAGCATCCAACATGAGCCAGCATCCACTGATGATAAAAACTCTCAAAGAGAGTAAGTCAAACTTACCTAACTCTATAAAAACTGCATATGACAATCCCTCAACATCACACTCAGTGCTGAAATAATGTGAGCGATCCCACTCCCGTCAGAAGCCACACAGGGAAGTCACTGTTATCACTGTTATTTATCACAGCTTAGAAATCGATGGTGAAGCAATCAGTTAGGAAAGACAAAAAAGGGGGGGGCTCCATGATGCCATAAAGGATACAGTGCAGCACCATGAAGCTATCCATAGTCACCGCAGCGTGAGTTCAAGCCTCAGTCAGGGACGTGACCCACATGGCACAGCAGACCTCCCTGTCTCCAGCTGCTACCCTCAGAAGCGTGTTTCAGTCCATGTAACTGATCTGTTCCCTACTCTGTCTCTGGTGATTCCTCGTACATTCACTATATCTTTACTTCAGTTCTTTTATGAATAATCATTTTTAAAAAGACACAAAAAGAATCTAAATTGAGAAAGAAAAGGTGGAAATCTGAAAACCTGCACTATTCACACATCAGCTGTTATTATCTTTTTAGAGAAAACAACGCTCTAAAATACTTTTAGGAATCATAAATGAATAAAGTGCAAGGTACAAAAATCAATGCAGAAAATAAAGTTTCCATATTCATTGCTTTTAATCCCAAACAATGTATGAAAAGAAAGCACAGGGAAGAATATAGTGAGTGCCCTGGATTATTATGCCAAAAAGGGTGAAATGGCTGTGACTAGAGTTAAAGACTGAGGGGAGGGACCTAAACGCTCACACGTGGCCCTCCCTGGTGAGGCAATCCACAGTCACTGCACAAGATCAAACCCAGCCTTCCAGTGGCCCTCGGGGCGCAGCAGCCCTCGCCTGTCTCCCCGCTGCCCCCCTCAGCACTGGCACCGCAGGAGGTCTGCCTGTGCTGCTCCCTGCTGTCTCACCCCATTTCTCTGGTCTAGACCCAGCTCTTCTATGCAGGAATGCATAAACTTTGAATAGAAAATCGCCTGGAAGTCATGTAGAGCAACTTGCAAAAATAGTAAGCAAGACCATAGCAAACTCTATACTCAGACTAATTCCAAATGGATTAAAGTTTTGGCCATGAGAGCCCAAACTGCGTGCTGAAAGAAAACAAAGCAGCACAACAGGAAATGCACGAAAGGTCCCTGAAGACACAACCCAACACCAAGGGAGACAACAGCAAAAACCGTAAGTGGACAACACCAAACGTTACAGTTTTGTAGCTCCAAAGAAACCAACACAAAGAGAGAAGGGCAACCCACGGGGTGGGAAAGAACCTGATGCCACACACTGCAGCGGCTCATTCCACATTTATCACACCCACCCAAAGCAAGAATCAAGCAAGAATCAAACTGCTCATCTGAACTCACTGAAGAGAAATGCAAATTAAAGCCACACTGAGGGGCCTCCCCGGTGGTGCAAGGGCTAAAG
>NW_004567166.1:32131-56701 GCF_000260355.1 Condylura cristata
TGCATCACACTGGTAAGGGGTCATCACAAAATGTGTAATTTTTACACAGTCCAACCACAAACCAATGACTTAATTTAAAACTGGGCAAAGGGACTAAATACTTCTAGCGAGAAGAGATTCCGTGGACTACAGCCTGTGAGAAAGCATTCAACATGTCAATTACAACCACAGTGATGGACACCGCCCTGAGAATGGCCCCCAGAAAAAAGGATGGAACAAGCACCCTCGGAGGGCTGCGGAGAGAAAGGAGCTCTCAGCACTGCCTGTGGGATGCAAGTGGGTGCAGCCAGAAAAATGGAGATTTCTTATGAGCTCACAAAACCTCCACTCAGTTACTTATCCAAATAGTAGAAAAGCTCAGACATGAAAAGATTCATGTAAGCAGAGGTACAGAGCAACTGTGCACAACTGCCCAGTCAGGGAGGGAGGGAAGGCGCCTCAACAGGTGATGGGGAAACGGGAGCGCACTCCATGGAATACGACACAGTGACGAGGTAGGGTGAAGGGTGGCGTTTGGGCAAATGGACCGACAGGGGCCCTCCCTGGCAGTACAAGGGCTGAACGCACAGCACCATGAAGCTATCTGAGGCGCGGCAGCAGGCGTTCATACACAGGCAGGGAGGTGACCCACAGGGCACACAGACCTCTCCCATGTGGCCTGCTGCTCCCCTCAGTGGTGTGTTTCGGGTCATCTTCCTGTCTGCTCCCCATTCGCTCTGGTGAATCCTCTCATGACACAAGATATGCAACCTCTATCCATGGACATATTCTGGATAGAGACGGAAGAGCTCTGAAAAATCAGAATTTCCACGCTAACTTATGTTACGGCCTCCCTTTTTGTATAATCAGAATATCAAAATATTCTGAGCAACCTGCAGTTTACAACTGGATTGCCTCAGCCTCAGAAGGCGCTGCCTGGCCCAAGCAGACAAGCACTGCACCAGGGCGAGAAATTTCTCTTAAAGTCAAAAGGGATCTTACAATTGGCTGATTAATACAAGCAATTGGCTGTTATAACAAAGTCAATATTAAGACAGTCCTGGAACATACTCTTTTACTGCCCAGATGGAGGAAAACCCAAATCTCATCACTCTACCATCCCACACAGCCTTCTATTCTGTTTCTAAAGAACCACTCCAACTTTCTACCATCTAGTCTTTAGATATGGAAATTCACCCAAGTGGCCTATTCAGAGCTAACCAGGTTTTCTACAGTGTAGACTTCAAAGAAATTCACTTAAGCTCTCGAACTAGTTTTTCAGGATTCTACTATGTGGTCTTTAGATAAGAAAGTTCACCCAAGTCTCCTATTCAGAGCTAATTAAGTTTTCTACTGTCTCGACTTCAAGGAAATTCACTTACAGTTTCTAACTGGTTTTCAAAAGAACTTTACAGTAATTTGATTCACAAGAAAATTTCTTCTTCCTGCCCTCACATTACTTTACCCCCTAGGATATCTCAATGAGAATGAAAGCCATTAAGTAGTAGAACAGGTTTAAGGGACTTTATTTTGGTTAATCTACACTGTGGTAAATATAGTAATATTAGTCTTAAACATTGTAAATCTATGTGCCTGTTTTAATCTTGATAGATTGATTTTTAAAATGTTATAATCTCAACTACAGGTCAAAAACGACCCCAGACTATTCTTAGAAAAATGGTGATCGTGATCTCAGCCCATTTCATATGCTAATGTCATCCCACAGCTTGCTTGAAATGTATAAAATAAACCTGCTGAAGGCAGAGCAGGAAGACTTGCACCCAACTCCTGATTCCCTTGTCTTCCTTGAGCCCGCTCCTCTTTTCTCCCCCTTTTCTCTTTTCTCCCCCTTTTCTAGGAAATCTCCGCTCGCCGACACCCTCCCACCTTGAGACCCTGCCTGTTCTGCCCACCAATAATCCGTGATCGGGGACAAAGAGTCTCTGGCACTCTCACCCCCAAACCTCTGTCCTGTATCCCAGTTCCTGTATGCACATATTAAATCTTTTTTTAAAATAAGGATATTCAGGGACATGATTATAATGAATGAAATAGGCCAAAAATGAAGACAGACATCAGACACTTTCACTTACCTACAGTGTGTAATTATACATGAAGAACAGTAGGAATAAAACTTCAGCAAGACAAAAAGAAGATAATGGTAACTGGCAGGTCAGGCACCAGCAAACACGGGCAGACAGAAGGAGCACTGCCTCAAGCAGCAGATATTCGGGAGCCATAATCTCATGGTGTGTTTGTCACCCCGGTTAACAGAAGCCTGGGCAGAAAACTGAGTTCCAGTCCCTTATCAACACTTTCCACCTGGCCGGTTCTCCCCATTCCCTAGGCCTATAAAACCCCTCCTACCCTCCTTCAGTGTAACTACTCTGACCTCAACTCTCCAAGGTCAGCAAACCTGTCTTGACAGCTCAGAAATTAAGCTACTTTCTGTTTTACTGGCCTTGCTGCCTCTTGAGTCCTCCCTACTGCCCGAACCTTTCATATGTGCTGAAACCCAGGAAGGCTGTAACCCTGGCGCCGGGCGCCTTCCCCTCCTGGGACCTCTCTCCATGGCAGATGCCTCACACTCACCAAGACCTTGATTCCTGGGGTGTCATCTACCTCACCCTCCTTCCTAGGGGCCTCTGGCTATCAGTCTCCGCTCCTCTCCTCACCCCCATTTTGTTGACCGCTCCTTGGGGGGGGGGGAGGGGGGGGGGGGGGAGCAGGAGTTGGCTCCTCTCACACCTACCTGGATTTGGGGACGCCCATCCCGACCAGGTGTCTGGTTCCTTGGCACAAATGAGCAGTGGAGACGTCTCTATTGCTTGTTTGCCCCCATTCTGTGCGCCTGAGACGAATCAGGGACACCGGACCAGATCAGGCTCATGAGACGCTGCCTTCCTTGCTCTGTGTCCCCTTTGGCTGGGAAAAGCAGCCATGTGGGCCATGTGGTCTACAAATCTGAGCCTATTCTGGCCACTCCCCCAGGATGCCTTCTCTGGAGCTTCAGTCCCTTGGACTTAGGCCAGATAGACATCCTGAGCACCTCGCCTACTACTGCAACACTGCTTGGCCCCAGTACCGACTGGACAGTGGCGCCCACGGGCATGACTTCACAGTCCTTACTGAGCCAAACAACTCTCACTGCAATGGAAAATGGCCAGAGATCTTAATATTCAGGCCTTCTTCCTGCAGCACTGCCCCCCCCCACCCCCCTTCTCAAGTCCTGTCTTTCCTCTTAAGTTCCACTGGCTCACATACTCCAAAGTGTCCAGACCCCTATCTGGAGGCTCAAGCTACTTTCTGTGTTCCCCTCACTCTGTCTTTTCCACACACCCACTGGCCTCTGCTGTATCCAGGCCCAGCGCCAGTACTCCAGAGTCCTCTCAACCCTGCACACCAGAACACTCCGGCCCGAGCCTTCCTCCTCTACCTCAGGTTCTCCCTCATCTCCGGACCCTTTGCCGAAATCTCCTCTCTCCCCTGCAGTAAGCAGTCACACCTGCTCCCATCAGTCCCTTCTCTGCCCCCTTTGGGAGGATCCTGGGGCTGATAGGGTGGTCTGGATCCATGATCCTTTTTCACTTTTTGATCTCTCCCAAACAAAAAACGTCTAGGCTTTTTCTCCAATGATCCTACAGCCTACATTAAATAAAGACTTTCGTTACCTGATCTTACCTAGCATGATCTTCATATTATCCTGTCCTCTACACTGACTGCAACTTCTCTGACCTCAACTCTCTCCAGGGTACGTACCCAGGAGCTCAGAAATAAACCTTCTCTTGGTTTTACTGACCTTGCTATCTCTTTGCAGCCTCCTTACTGAGCTGAACCTTTCAGCAGCAGAGGGACTAGGAAAGGGGCTGGACAAGTTGGGAGAGGGATGAGCGGAGGGCATGTGTGGGACAAGGTTTGCTAGAGGACTACACCCATTAGGAATGCAGAAAAACTGACAACCTATCCCAGCAGAAGGCTGTTAGCGCTATAAATGTCAAAGGCAGATTGAGTGGGATAAAGATAAGTAAATGAAATCAACTAACAATGAAGCACAAGAAAATGTTATACAATTAAAAAAAAAAAAGCCCAGCAGATCATAGACAGCATTGTCAACATGGCAAGAAACTTAAGGACGGCAAAGGCTAGAGATGAGTAACTGGACTTGGGGTCAACGTAGGTCACTGAGGAGCTTCCTAGAAATGTGCTGAGACAGCACCAAGCAGATGTGCAAAGAAACGTGGGAAACAGGACTCTGAACAGTCCGGTGCCACCTGGTACGCAGCGCAGGGAAGGCGGGAGAATTTAAGGACCCACGCGGGTCCCTCCGTCACACACGCAGAGACTGAGCCCCGTGACTGGCCCCGAAGGCGTCTGGGACACGCGGGGCTGTTTCAGCACAGTCACAGAATCCTCACTAAGCGGTGTCGCCCTGGCGGCGCCCCCCAAACGCCCTGGAGGCGAAAACCGCACAAAACGCAGAATGGCCAAGTCCCAGGACCACAGGCGGGCGTGTGTGGCCCGAGCGACCGCGAACGCTCAGGCTGGCCCAGGCGCGCGGGCTCTAAACACTGTGATCCGGTGGAACCGTCACACTCCACGACGAGAACTCAATGACGTCAGAGTCGCACCCAGAACCTGACCACACCGGGGGCGTCCACGGGAGGGGCTCGCCCCGTGTCCCAGCGGGGTCCCCGAACGCCGGCCTCCCTCAGAGCCTCCCCGCCGGCCTGACCCTCCCGGGCGCCGGTCCCAGGGCCACGGGGCTCCCTCCCCCGCACGCGCCCCCGAAACCCCATCACCGGGCCTTACCCCTCGCTCCTCTCCACCGGGTCTGCAGTCCCCAGACTCCTCCTTCAAACACCCGCGCGTGGGTCCTCAGTCTCACCACAAGCAACAACGTGCGGAGACAAAGTCTGCGCTCAACTCGTGGGCAGTTGTGAGGACCAAGACGCCCAACTGTTCCCTCCGGAGGGGGGAGGGGCGGGGCCGCGCCTGCGCAGAACCAGGAAACAGCGCTAGGCTGGACCGGTCTCGCGCAGGAGACTACATTACCCACAATCCTGTGCGCCCTCGGTAGGCTGAGCTGGAGGGGTGACTTTGGGGGTGGGGTCCACCAGCTAGAGAAGGGTAAAAGGACCGTTAAGGGAGAATGTACAGGGGGGCGGGACCATCCTCAGCCGTTTTTAGCGTCTCTCTGATGTCGGGGGGCGGGGGTGGGGGGCTGATGAGAGATGAAGTGAGCGACTAGGATTCTCGCTCCGCTGGGGACTAGGGGAGGGTCCAGCCTCGTGCACCGTTGGAGGGAATCGATGAGTCCACTGGAAAGCGGAGGGGTTTTCATTGGGCCCTGGGTGATCTCCCTAAGTTTCTCATGATTGACCGCTTATGGGCAGCGGCCTGGAGGCCAGCCACCAGACATGGATAAACCTGTCACGGTGGGTCCGGCTCTGTCTGCCGGCCACAGGGACGCTGATACACAGTCCACGGCTCATTTCTAGGGAGAGGATCTGCTGCCAGGTGCCTGGCCAGGTCATGAGATGGCCTGATCCGCATGTTGCTGTGCAGACCGATAAACGCTGTCAGTTCGGCTGCAGTCAGGTGGAGGGCAGGATGATATGAAGGTCGTGCTAGGTAAGCTCATAGGCCTGAGTTAGATAACGAAATTGTTTAGTGTAGGCTGTAGGATCATTGGAGAAAAAGCCTAGAGTTTTTCCTATTTGGGAGAGATCAGAAGAAAAAGGGTCATGGATCCAGACCACCCTGTCAGACCCCGGCTACATCCTGAAGAAGGCAGAGAAGGGGCTGATGGGAGCGGGTGTGACTGCTTACTGCAGAGGAGATTGGGCAAGGGTCTGGAGATGAGGGAGAGACCTGATTAGGGAAGGAAAGCTCGGCCGGGGTGTTCTGGTATGGAGGGTTGAGAGGACTGTGGAGTAGTGGACCCTGGACCTGGATACCACGCAGGCCAGTGGGTGTACGGAGAAGACAGTGAGGGGAATCAGAGAAAGTAGCTTGAGCCTCCAAATACGGGTCTAGACACTCTGGGGTATCCCAGCCAATGGAACATGAAAGGCAGGACTGGAGAAGGGGGAAGGGAGTGCAGCAGGAAGAAGGCCCGAATATTAAGATCTCTGGCCATTTTCCATTGCCGTGAGAGTCGTTTAGCTCAGTAAGGACCATGAAGTCAAAAGTGCCATGTTCTGGCCAGTGGGAACCACTGTCCAATTGGTACTGGGGTCATTGGAGGATTGTGGGACTCTGGTAGTGGGTGTGGTGAAAAAGCATCCATTGTGAGGTTGGGTGCCCTAAGACTCACATTGTGATGTACATTACCATCACTTCAGTAAATAGAACTTGACCTAAAAGAGAAAAAAGTATAAGGATAAGAACTTGTTAATATTAACTGTTGATGATTCTCTAGGAGACTAGGAAAAAGGCTACATTAAAAGTGAAAAGACCTCTTCTGACTGGAAATCTAGACTAAGCGGGTGATCTTCTAGTAAAAACAAACTTAGGGCCCTCCCTGGTGGTGCAAGGGGTTAAAGAAGGGCACTATGCAGCTGTCTGCAGCCGCTGTATCATGAGTTCATTCCCTGGCCAGGGTGTAACCCCCAGAGCACAGCTGCCCCTTCAGCAGTAGATTTTAGTGGATCTACTTATTCTGCTCCCCACTTCGTCTCTGGTAAATCTTCTCACCGCCCCCTCCCCACAACTTCTAGCCTACACCTCAGTTCTTTTATGTGTAGAATAAGTACCATACACAAAAATTAACTCAAAAAAGATGAGTTGGATTAAGACATGAAACCCTAAAATAAGAGCTGAAACTCTCCATGACAAAGTCTTCGGAGGTCTTTGTGATTTCATCTCCAATACAAGAAAACAAGAGAATACCAAAATATTGTACCTCCAGCATGATCCAGTGTTGTTTTTAATTTATTTATTCTACACATACAAGAACTCCTGTGTATATACCCAATGAAGGCAAAATGTATTTTTGTGTTCACTGGCCACTATTTATTTCCAACAGCCACACATGGAAATGACTAAAGAGTCCAAGGACAAACGAGTGGTTGGCAAGTGAATTCCATGCAAGTGAGATGGAATACTACTGTGTTATGAAAAAGCCCTGGCCTTTTGTGACATGGGGACGGTGCTCAGTAAGCTGAGAAGAAACACAAATACCAGATGGTGCCACGTAAGTGTGAAAAACACAAAATCAAGGACCAGACAAAGCCAAACAACGGACAAACCTCACAAGCCTGACTGCATATTTGGCCTGGGGGAAGCATGGGAGCAATGCAGTGGACACAGTAGACTGTGAACTTCTGAACGATGGTATGGCATGGAAACATACAGTGGAAGGGGGTTATTCCCTACCTCAAAATCAAACTGTTGTAAATTAGTGTTATCACTAATTGGTAGCAAACATTTGCTTACAAATACTTATGATGATGTAAACTTGAAACCAATCTTATAAACCCATGCTACTGCAACTAAAAAAATTTTTTAAGTTAAAAAATTTTAAATAATTGAAATTTAAAAAAAATGAAAGTACATTTATGGTATGACACTGTAATTACTGACCCAGTAAGTTTACATCCTTTACAAGATGAATCATGAGTGTCTATATCACAATTTTCTCATGTGTCATTCTGCATCACTTATATTTGCTCCTTACAAGATGAATCATCTGTACTGTTTTTCCTCATTATGCGAGACACTTTTACAGCAATACCAGGTTTTTGTACCTGCTATCAGAGCTACAGTGATAGCTTTGCAATCTTTTTTTAGTGGTCCTCGTGCTACATTCACTTTTTTTTTTTTTTTTAAAGATTTACTTGTTCATACAGAACTGGGGTACAGGCCAGAGGCTCAGGGGCGGTGAGAGTCTTCACCAGACAGAGTGGGGAGCAGAACAGGCAGATGGACAAAGTACACTGCTGAGGGGAGCAGCGGGCGGGTCAGGAGAGGTCTGCCACGCCATGTGGTCGCCTCCGGGGCAGGCGGGAATCGAACTCATGCGGAAGTGGCTTCAGATTCTCAGTGCTGTGCTTTAACCCGCTGTACCACCAGGAAGGGCCGCTACATTCACTTTTTTTTTTTAAAGATTTATTTATCTATTCATACAGAACTGGGGTATAGGCCAGAGGCTCAGGGACGGTGAGAGGCTTCACCAGAGACAAAGTGGGGAGCAGAACAGGCAGATCGAGGAAGTACACTGCTGAGGGGAGCAGCGGGCGGGTCAGGAGAGGTCTGGCTCGCCATGTGGTCTCCTCCGGGGCAGGCGGGAATCGAACTCATGCAGAAGTGGCTTCAGATTCTCAGTGCTGTGCTTTAACCCGCTGCGCCACCAGGGAGGGCCTACATTCACTTTTAACAACAAATCTTCAATTTATTTGAAGCAACTTGGTTTCAAAAATGTTAAGTTACAGCAATTACAGGGAAAAAAAAACAGTAACAGTCAGAAACAAAAGAATAATCGGGAGAACTGTTTGTTTCTTAACACTGTCATGGCTTTATTCAAAACAGTTGCACAAAAGTATTAATTTCAAAGATTTTTAATGGAGTTTTTAGGAATTTAACCTGCTATCTACAAACTGCCATACAAAGAGCATTAAAATAAGACCAAAAACTTCCCCTTATTTACATGAAAATACCACCTACAAAGCTAAGTCTTAAAAAGTTACCAGGAGGCCCTAAGTGTTTTCAAAGCAAAAAACCCTAATTGTGAATGCACAACAATATGACTGAAAAGAAAGCCAATATATTTTTTACTATATTAGTTTATTTTTACATATTTTTGTGCATTTTTCTATCTCATGCATTATTTTAAAAATAACTCAATCTGCAGAGAGTAAAATGAGAATTCTTAGGACAAAGACAGTATTTCAGTTATTAAAAAGGAGTAAAATGTTAGCCTTTTGGAGATTCCATCCTCTGACAAAATTGATCCCAAGAGTTTTGTCAGTTGTTTTTAAGTTTATCCACACAACCAGCTGCCTAATTTTTACTTTAAAACCCAAGTTATAAATTGTAAACTATGAAAGAAGCATTCCTGCATTCAGTAATTTAAACTGTCCCAGTATGGAAGTGTAATTTTAATTAATTCGCTGGCATTACTCTGAAAAACCTTATAATCTTCAGGGGGGGCAGGGTAGAATTAGAAAACCAAGATTAGACGCAATTGCCATGAACATGGATCCTGCACAATGAAAGGGAAGATGTACTCATCTAGTCATTGAACATATTTAGTAGCCATACAAGAAAAACATACTCATACTTATTCCAAATACCTATTTTTAATGGCTGGACTTGAAGACAAATCTTTATTTAATATGGACTTAGTTTGCAGTATTTTTCCAACTACATTCATTTTTCTGAAGTGTGGGCAAGCACGCCTGCAGCCCTCAGCCTATACCATCTAGGCAGCAATTAAACATGTTCTCATGCTGTTACACTTCCAGTATCACTAGTGCCCCATTGCAGGGATCTCATGGGGCAAGTCAAGGTTTGAAGTACTCCACAAAACAAAAATCCACAAGAATCCTACCTTTTTGTAATTGCAGTTTACTGGAGATGAAGTGTTCACCTGCACTCAGTACTTTAAACTGATGCTGATTCACAATACTGTGTTCACTGTAGCAGCAATAGGAAGGAGCCAACAACTTACCAGAGCAGGACAGTTAATTTCATACAACTATGATTTAACCTGCATGTTTACATTTCTCTCCAATGTGAATGGTACAAAGTACATTGTATGTATATAATTTTAACTTTATAACAGTAAAGTTTACTTCATCTGTTTTACGCATGACATACCCTTTCCATTAATGTTTTTGATATTTTAGACTACAAGGTTCATTTTAAAATTCATGATTCTTCAAAACAAATTTTCAGTACATTTGCTGGAAAGAATCTGTAAGTGGACTTCAAATTCGTGCAGTTCAAACTCACATTCAATGGTCCACAGTGTTTAGTTAGAAAATCAGACTACAGATTCTTGCAGAAATGGGATGACAGAGGACAGTATCATGGAACCATCACTTGCAGAATCCCTGTAGCCCAATCAAGGAACTGATGATACACCGTGAGACATTTTGTAGCTCTTAAGATCAGTATGGCTAAGTACCCCACAACTATCCTTTCATTTATTACACTATCTGTTCCAATCCTATGCCTGTGCTGTTAAACTTACATATCCAGCTCACTGAACTGTAAATCAAGTTTATCTGAGATCAGAGATTGAACTCAGAGTAGAGAGATTCAGGCAGAAACCAAAAATGTGCTTCAAGGAAAAATTTGAGTTTTGTTATTTTTTTTAAAAGATTTATTTATTTGTACATCCAGAACTGGGGTACAGGCCAGAGGCTCAGGGGCGGTGAGAGGCTTCACCAGAGACAGAGCGGGGAGCAGAACAGGCAGATCGACGAAGTACTGCTGAGGGGAGCAGCGGGCGGGCCAGGAGAGGTCTGCAGCGCCAAGTGGTCACCTCCAGGGCAGGCGGGAATCGAACTCATGTGAAAGTGGCTTTAGCTTCTCAGTGCTGTGCTTTAACCCACTGCGCCACCAAATTTGACTTTTTAAAATTTATTTTATTTTACAACAGTTTATTTTTACATCATTTTGTACATTTTTTTCCCCATCTCAATTGTAATCCCCGCGGGTTTCCCATCACCAAGTCACCCGTGTCAAATTTGAGTTTTTAAAGGGAAAATATGGAGATGGGTACATGCAGCACTGTGAAGCTGTCTGCAGCCACTGCAGCAAAGGTTCGACCCCAGCCAGGGAGCTGACCCACATGGCACAGCCAGCCTCTCCTGACCCGCCCGCTGCTCCCCTCAGCAGTGTATTTCGGTCCATCTGCCTGTTCTGCTCCCCTACTCTGTCTCATTCCCAGTCAAAGCTCAGATGGAGATAGGTGAGGTAGTTTGGAAAACTGCTTTCCCCAACCCCTTGTCTTAAATCATGGTGCCATCTTTGCTCTTTGGGTCTCAAGGCAAAGTGGCAGGCCATTCACATGTCTGGGACACAGGCATGAAATCTTTTGTGACCCAACATGGAAGTAATACTCATTGCTAGTGTGCATGTCCCATCCAGGTTTGATACAGGATCACAACCACAGTAAATGGAGGCTGTTTTCTCAACAGAAAAATATTCTTTTGCTAAAGATGAGGTCAGTCTCCACAGAATAGGAGGACACACGTGTGAGTTCTCTGGAGTCAAGGCTACTTTCCAGGAACAATTTTTCCTATATCTTGACATTCACAGAGTCTCTCTCATGAGTTCTTTGATGTACACTAAGGTCTGACTTCTGGCAGAAAGTTATCCTACATTCTTGACATTCATAAGGTTTCTCTACTGTATGAGTCCTCTGATGTCTAGCAAGAGTTGATTTCCAGTGAAAAGTTTTCCTACATTCTTGACATTCATAAGGTTTCTCTACTGTATGAGTCCTCTGATGTCTAGCAAGAGTTGATTTCCAGTGAAAAGTTTTCCTACATTCTTGACATTCATACGGTTTCACTCTTATATGAATTTTCTGATGTGCAGTAAGGGATGACTTCTGGTAGAAAGCTTTCCTACATACTTTACACTCAAAGGGCTTCTCTCCTGTGTGAATTCTCTGATGTTTAGTGAGTTCTGATTTAGAATAGAAATTTTTTCTACATATTTTACACTCATAGGGTTTCTCTCCAGTGTGAGTTCTCTGATGTACAATGAGGGTTGGTTTCTGAGAGAAAGTTTTCCTACATTCTTGACATTCATAGGGTTTCTCTCCTGTGTGAGTTCTCAGATGTCTGGTGAGACTTGACTTCCCATAGAATGTTTTTCTACACTCTTGACATTGATAGGGTTTTTCTCCTGTGTGTGTTCTCTGGTGTACTGTGAGGGTTGGCTTCTGAGAGAATGTTTTCCTACATTCTTGACATTCATAGGGCTTCTCTCCTGTGTGAGTTCTCTGATGCCTGATGAAGGCTGACTTCCAGTGGAAAGTTTTCCTACATTCTTCACATTTATAGCGTTTCTCTCCTGTGTGAGTTTTCTGATGTCCATCAAGAGCTGATTTCTGGAAGAATGTTTTCCAACATTCTTTACATTCATAAGGTTTCTGTCTTGTGAGAATTCTCTGACGTCTGAGTGTTGACTTCTGAAAAGATTTCAAACATTCATGAGATTTCTCACCTGTTTGTTTATTCTTATTGTTACTTTTACAGACAGTTTTACCACATGCGTTATATTCTATCTTCTTCCGTCCTAATGGAGTTCTTTTCTTGCCGATAAAACGCCAACTTTGACTATGTTTGTGTTCATCTTCAACATCACTCTGAAGAATTAACTCTATTGGTTTCTCCAAAAAGAGTTCTCTCCACTGCTTACATCTGTTGTGCATCTCCCCCAGGTGACAGCTCTCTTGGACCACATCAGCTAACTTACCATACCTTGTCCCACTATATTTACAGGTAGTCTCTCCCATCATAGCCTTCCTAGGTGTAAAGAATACTGTTTCTTTGTTGAAGGCTTTCCCTTGTTCACTAAATTCAAAAGGCTGCTCCACAGTTGGAATCGTCTGACCAGCAACATGATGCTTAGGATAGCTGGGAGATCTGATGGCATTAGGGCCCTCGGACTTCTTGCCAACATGGATCTCATCAGACTCCCAAGTGGGCAACATGTTCTTACCCACATGAAACTCCTCAGGCATCATTTCTGAACATTTTCCATTATTTATAATTAGCTTGGAGATATGGATTGAACCCGAGTAAAACGTTCTCTGTAAATCAGTTATCTCTTCCGTTGATGTTTTGTTGTTGGTAATTAGAACTTGCCATAAATGTTTGCCTTGATTTTCCTGACTGACTTTGATCAGGTCATCCATGGTCTGGACATCTGAAAGAGATAAAAATAACCACATCTTATGACAATATCTAACAGTTCTTCAGGATGCTAGTGTAAACACATTTCTGTCCTAGCAGCACAAGTTTTTTCTTAAAATTCGGTAATGAGGGCCCTCCCTGGTGGCGCAGCGGGTTAAAGCACAGCAGTAAGAAGCTGAAGCCACTTCAGCATGAGTTCAACTCCCGCCAGCCCTGAGGTGATCCACATGGTGGCAGACCTCTCCTGACCCGCCCGCTGCTCCCATCAACGGTGTACTTTAGGGATCTACTTGTTCTGCTCCTTACTCTGTGTGTGTGGTAAATCCTCTCACCATCCCTACACCTCTGGCCTGTACCCCATTTCTGTATGCATAAATAAATCTTAAAAAAAAATCGGTAATGAATATTGATTTTATAGGATTTTAACAAATCCTTAAAATCAATGCTGTAATAAATGTAATACATGCTGCAAATGACATTAATAATTTTCTAATGTCACGTCATACTGACAAACCCAATACTTCTGTAAATTTGTCCTTTGTAAAATGCCTAATGTAATACCTGATCACTCTATTTGCCCACTCTGCAATGACAGACTGCAACTGAGTTCTCACCTACCATTTGTTCACACCCTGTTCTTTTCTCAGCCTTTTTCTTACAATATCTGTGGCTATCATGTGCTGGGCTTTTGGTGATGACCTAAGTTAAGACTTTCCCCTGTATCTGCTATTTATTGGATTAAGGGGAGGGACCAAGTGTCTGTTACGGAAGTAGGACTAATGCATGGGAAAAGATTTTGCTCCTGTGTGTTCACTGAGTATAAACTCTTCCCTGGGAACGGGGAATGACGACAGGGATCATTGACTTTTTTCCCAAGCCACCATTTTTTCCATGGCCAGGTCGGCTTTCTGTGAGTTCCCAATGAAACACTGTGGCATTAACTTCTCAGAAGCGAATAGAAACTCTGGCTCATTACTCTGTGCAACTCTCCCCTATGATCTAAAGGATTCACGCCTGCAACCTGGATCAACCTGACACAAGCTATGCAACTTCTATGAATTGACAAATTCCAGATAGAAAAGGAAAAGCTGTGAAAACTCAGAATTTCCACTGCTATACTTATGTTATGACCTCCCTTTTTTGTATAATCATAATATCACAATATTCTGAGCAACCATCAGTTTACAACTGGATTGCCTCAGCCCATAAGGCAGATGCCTGGTCCCAGCAAGCTGCCCCAAGGTGGGAAATTCCTCTGTCTCCAGAGACAAAAGGCAAGCCCCAGGAGAGGTAAGACCCCAGGGCATAAAAACTCCTGGGAAGCTTCCTTGGTTTCTTTAAATAGAAAGCAAATCTCAGATAAGACTCCCAGGGCATAAGGACTCATGGATAAACTTTAACCTTGTTTACACAACTGTGCAACTTTCTCTAATTTACTCCTTTTTAAAACAAGCACTGACTACTCTCTGCTAGCCTTAAATTAGCCATTAGCTTTTCTTTAGACAATCACTGATAACACTGCTCACACAATCTATTACTTCCCTAAAACCCCTAATAACCTTTTGCTAACAAGCTCATCCTTTCCCAGAACCCTCTTCCCTTGAGTGATAGCTAAACATCTGTATACATGACAATTATCACTAAAATGTATAATTTAGTATACCATAAAATGATAAGAAAAAAATGCTTTGTTCCCCTTGTCCTTGAGAACGTTTATGACAGTTTATGGCCATCTTTCATTAACTTACCCTATGCATTATTGCAATTAACTACTTGCTACACAGTATAACTAAAGACCTGCTGAGGAAATGGGCAGGAAGACTTGCACTTAACTCTGACTCCTGTGTCTTCCTCGCTCCCCTCTCCCCTTCTTGAAATCTCCTCTCCGTACAGCTTGATGTTGGGGCCGGTCCCCAACATCTACCCGTGGTATTTAAAAAGCCTTTATCTCCCAAGTCCTTCTGAATCAAGACTCCAGGTATCCTCACCCACTTCTTGGCACCAATGTGCCATTTGATAATTCACTGTACCTGAAGATTTTTATATCATGTATTTTACAGTTCCAGCTTTACCCTTGTTATAGTGAAACCGGTTTCCCATGTGCGTTTCTCATTCTTTTTATTCTCCCAACAATTTTGCACAAGAGGAGGTGAAAGGGGAAACTTCAAACTCCACAACCCAGGCCCAGCACTGCAGCCTGAAACACCTGGGTTCCTGGCTCTAGGACACACACACCAGCTCTGCTTCCTCCTGCCACATGGCAGGCGCCACATTGCTCGCTGCCAGTATGCTGGGTCCCCCTCAGTTGCACAATGTGAGGTACTGTGGGTCACAAGTTTGTCTCCCAGCGTGCAACTCATGGTCTTTATGACTCCTTAGCCAACATCCTTGAATGTGACAGGGTGAGTTAGCGAATTCCTAATGTACATCTCAATAGTGACATCCAACCTCCCCCAACTATACCTGCAGCTGTATTTTATGTCAACAAGGAAAACAAGAGCCTCAGTTTGCATTACCAAAACAAACAAAAGAACCTCTCAATGTAAACACAATGTACTCCTAAATTTCCTTCTAAGCAGCCTTCCTAAAGGAATCCCTACCACTTCCTGCTTATTGCAGTTCAACAGTCTCTGTGGTTCTTATTTCAACATTGACCACGCATACTTGCTTCTTTCTTCTTTTAATAGAATGTTAAGTGACATGGGTGGGTTTTTATTTGATTACTTATCACAATACAAAACCTATCTTTCTAGAACTTCACATTTAGCATGCTGAAAGAATAAAGAAATGTAGGAATACATTTCTGAAATGAAAGAGTGCATGAGAATGAAGTAAAACTGAGAATCCTGAGACAGTGACTAAGGAGAAAGTTCCCAGAGGAGAGAATCGGGGACTGAATGTGGGGTGTGTCTGAGGACATTTACAGCCATTTAAAGAAGGGGCAAGGTCTGTAAGTGAGAGTCACAGTAGGAGGCTGGGTAACGAATGGGTGTGTGGGCCTGCTGGGCCATCACGTATTTACCTGTAGCTGTGGGCCTATCCAACGTCAGACTGCCCTTCAGAAATCGGCCAGTCAGTCATAAGTGCCAAACCTCACAAGATGCCTTTCAAGTCAGTCAATAGCAGAAAGCTGGATCACCATGGGAAGCAGCAGTCTGACAGGGAATGCCTGGTGGGCTGATGAAGGATGTGTAAACTTATCCACACTCATACATCAAGGGCTGAGGACCCTACATGGACAAGGGACCCCAGAGGCTGATCGGGGGAATATTTGTTGACAAGACTGAAACCCTGGCTGGGATCTAGGGTGGCTCTCCATTACAGCACCGAGTCAGCAAGCAGAAGAGAGGTGCCTGGAGGGCTGACTCACACCCCTGATACTAGAGATGACAGCACATTTTCTAGCTACCGCTTCCTCTTTTCCCTCCTTCCCCTTACTACAGATGCTGCATGATTATTCTATCAGTGAAAAGGCCAGGCGTGTGGCCGCGCGTGGGCCCTCTCTGGTGGCGCAATGGGTTAAAATGCAGCACCATGAAGCTCACCACAGCTGCTTCACATCAGGTTCCATCCCCGGCCAGGGAGCTGACCCACAAGGTGAAGCAGACCTCTCTTGACCTGCCTGCTGCTCCCCTCAGCAGTGTGCTTTGTTGATCTGCCTGTTCTGCTCCCTGCTGTACCTGCTGAATCCTCTCCGCACGCCTGTACCTCTGGCCTGTACCCCAGTTCAGTTATGCATAAGTAAATGAATCTTAAAAAAAAGGCCAGGCACTTGCTCTGCTCTCCAGCAGTGGCATGCACTGTCAGCCTGCGCCATGACGCCCGTTATGAGTGTGGTGTTGCTCATGCAACAGGCACAACACACACAGACAAACAGTCCTAAGGTCTGACTGTGGGAAAAACTCCCTCAGGCTGGCCCAATGTGCTGGCTAACCTCCTCGCAGCCTCCTGTCCAGTGTGCAGACTGACCTGAGAGGCCCTGGCTTGGGGGTTCCTGTATAGTACACGGCTCTGCTCCTTGCTCCATCCTGACAATCACCTCAGGTTTGGTCACACAGTGTCCTGTTGACGAGAAATAACAGAACTTTTGCCAACGTGCTTCAACTTCCATCTCTGAAGGACAACATCAGCTTTCAGAGCTGGGTAATGAGGGCCAATTTGAACCTTTGACTCATGTTGGATGAACACTCATATTTCCTTCTCTGGAACCTTGGATCTAAATAGCTGAATTTAAGAAATAGTGGTATATGTACCAACAAAGAAAACAGCACCTGCCCACGGCAGCTACCAGAGTGTTGCTTACCCAGGGACACCAGGCTGCTGTAGGTTTCCAGCATCACCTCCCGGAACAGGGTCCTCTGAGCATCACTCAGGTCCTGCCACTCCTCCCAGGTAAAGGTCACAGCCACGTCCTCAAACGACACCAACCCCCGTAAGGGAACATTTCTTCTCAGTTCAGACATCACTCTGGATCAGAACGGCAGCTGGTATGGAAGCTGATTTTCAGGGTCTTTTACACACCATCCTCTGTACTCTCTACTGTAATAGATGGAAATTTCACAGGAGAAATAGCTGAGCCCTGTATTAACATTCGATTCTAGAAGTTCCATTCTCTTATAAATCTGGAAACGCCTGTGTTGCTGAAAGGATGAATAAAACTATGGCCCTCAAAGATTGAGAAACAAAAATGTGAATCCTTATCTGGAAAAATGTGGCAGAAGAGTTTTATCAAAAACATAGTCAATGCAGACTATGAGAAAAACCCAGCAATTTGCTGCAAGATAAGGAAAAAACCCAGCACCTCCCCAAGATGCAAGGATGTTTAGCACCTCTTGTGAGCTGCACCTTGCAGGAGGCTGATCCAACAGTCCAAGCCAGCATGGACAATAAGAACAGGAGTCAAGTTCATGGAGCCAGAGAATTGCTCCTAGGCGGCAAGGACAGGTAACCACAGCAAAGGTAGCCAAGGCACTGAACCTGGAGCTACTATGCATTCACATAGGTGACCTAATGAATTCCAGGGATAGTCTGCTGTGATAGCCATGTTTTTATAGCATAATTAAAGGAATACAGACGTGCCTCGTAATATTCCTTCCTTGCACCTAAAGATGGCTTACTTCCACTGAACACAACTCACGGCCTGAACCACGCAGAATTGATGAGGGGCCAAGGGAAACAGGTCAATGGCGGAACGGGGGCTGCATTCTCAGTCATCCCCCAATGGGCAAAGCTGAAGGGCAAGTCAGAGAGGAGTCAGGTGCGGCTATGTAACTGGGTGGTCCCTAGGAGAAGGGAAGTTCCAGGTTCCCTGCCCCACCCAGAAGGAGGGTGGAGCTGAGCAGAGAAAAAGGAGAGAGAAGAGGAGAGAAGAAAGGCAGAAGACAGATGGAGAAGGAGACCTAAGGAAGCCACATGGAGCAGCAAACATGTGATGAAGAAACCGGGCTTGTTTCCTGACACTGGACTGGTTAAGGCAGATGTGGGTGAGAGACCTGTAGGGAGGTGACTATGGCAGTGTTTATATTGATTTTGATTTTGCTCTTTTCCTCCCAGGCTTGTCTGGCCATTTCTGACCCTTTTCCATGGGTCCCGGCCAGAAGGTGCTTTAGTCTTGTGGCAGGCTTTCAGGCCTTGCTTTGGGCCAATCCCTTTTGGATTAACTTTTGCCCACGAGGGGATGGTTAACTTCAGGTGTTTGATTTAGAAGTTACTTTCTTTGTGCTCTGTATTGTATATTCACTGTATTAAAGTCACTTTTCATTAAAGCTTTATATGTTTTGTCTTGTTGCGGCGGATGGCAGAACCCACTTAGAGCAAGCAGGTTTTGGGGCTTCAGGGGTGTCTCTCTCTGAATTGAGGTGCCCTATTGTAACAGATACAGGTTTCACGGACTCCGCCCCCACTCGATGCTGGAACTCCAAATCCCATCAGTACCAAGAAGAAGCACGCAGGGACATGAGGGCGGAGCTGAGCAGCCAGGTGGGGATAAAACCGGACACGTGGGCTCTGGGGGTCTCTTGGCCTGGTGGTTCGCAGCTGATCGTTTTGGCGCTCAATCGGTTTTCAGCGTGCCGGTGGAGTCCACGTCAGCAGAACTGGTAGGACATCCTAGTTAACCTGTGTTTCTCTCCCTCTTTCCCTGGGTTATCCCTTTACCTTTCTCCTTATAAATAAATCCATTATTTAACCTTTTGAAGTGTGTCCATAATACGATTGAATCGTAAGCGCACGGGTGAAGACCCACAGACAGGCAACCCAATTCACATTGGGGTGCCCTGTAACACTATAACAGCTACACTGAGGCCGCAGCACAGTGAAAGCCAGAGAGGATCCTTATCCTACAACAGACGGAGGCAGCAAGGCCTTGAGAAAACTCTTCTGCCACATTTCTCTTCAAGAGGCAGTTTCAGGAGTAGACTGTCTGCATGACCAGTTACGTAGACATGGGCGCAATCATTTAATATTCTTCAGAAAAGACCAAAGAAAATGATGCACAGAGGTGACACTGATCCTGGACACATCATGCTTGAAGTTTTGTGGGCAGTCTAGGAAGATCTCCCATGGATGACTGGATATTTTCTTTTTTAAAATTTATTTTTCATATCTATTTAGATTATTATTCATTTTACAACAATGTTTACATTTCCCCTCCCCCTCCAGTCATCACCATAGGCTCCCCCCCCATTCTTCCTTCCTTCTGATCCCTCTCTTTCCCCCTCCCCTGTAGGAACTCTCTGGTTTGTAAGTGTTGGCACTGACCAAGTGAGGAGATTTACTGAGGGACTGGATAAGGGTAGTAATAAATTAGGCCTTGCATCCAAGGGTGATAAGGTGGTAATAAACTGGGCCTTGCATCCAATTAACTGGGCCTTGCATTGGGGATGGGATTACAAGGTGATAACAAACTGGGCCTTACATCAAGGGACACAGGGATGAGTCACCCCTTTGGAATCTGAGTTTAGAATCTATACGAGACCCTTCCCCCCATAGGGCTAGCAGTAGCTGCAGACCCCACCTAGGGGCTCCTTCTCAGCTGTTGCAGGGGAGCAATAAACTCTGCTTGCTCAGCCTTTCTGCCTCCCAGTCACAAAAGTTGGGACAAAACAGTTAAGTGTCTATGGCTGAATGGATATTCTATATACAGGGCAGGAGAGAAATTTAAGTGGACTATCAAGATTTGGAAAGCACCAAAACTTCACTGGTAGATGAAGGCATCAATGAGACCATGGAGATTAAAAGAAGAGGCACAGATACAAAATTGGGAGAAACGTTAACATTTACTGGCAAAGAAAAATTGACACAAGCTATGCAACTTCTATTGACTGACAAATTCCGGATGGAAAAGCTGTGAAAAATCAGAATTTCCACTGCTAACTTATGTTATGACCTCCCTTTTTTGTATAATCATAATATCAATATTCTGAGCAACCATCAGTTTACAACTGGATTGCTTAGCCTCATAAGGCAGCTGCCTGGTCCCAGCAAGCTGCCCCAAGGTGGGAAATTCCTCTGTCTCCAGAGACAGAAGGCAAGCCCCAGGAGAGGTAAGACCCCAGGGCATAAAAACTCCTGGGAAGCTTCCTTGGTTTCTTTAAATAGAAAGCAAATCTCAGATAAGACTCCCAGGGCATAAGGACTCATGGACAATTTTTAAACTTGTTTACATAGGTGTTGCTGAATACACAACTATACAACTTTCTCTTAATTTACTCCTTTTTAAAACAAGCACTGACTACTCTCTTCTAGCTTTAAATTGGCCATTAGCATTTCTTTAGACAATCACTACTAACACTGCTCACACAATCTGTTACTTCCCTAAAACCCCTAATAACTTTTTGCTAACAAGCTCATCCTTTCCCAGACCCCTCTTCCCTTGAGTGATAGCTAAACATCTGTATACACGGCAATTATTACAAAAATGTATAATTTAGTATACCATAAATTGATAAGAGAAAAATGCTTTGTTCCCCTTGTCCCTGAGGTCGTTCATGACAATTTATGGCCATCTCTCATTAACTTACCCTATGCATTATTGCAATTAACTACTTGCTACACAGTGTAAATAAAGGCCTGGTGAGGGAATGGGCAGGAAGACTTGCACCCATACTCTGACTCCCCTGTCTTCCTCACGCCCGCTCGACTCTCCCCTTTTGGAAGCTCCACTCACGGAAGATGCCTTCCCACCTTAGGGCCCTGCATGTCTTGGACACCTCGATAGCTGGGGCTGGTCCCCAACCAAAAATAGACCATAACAAGAGAAATGTTAAATCATGCTAGGAATAAGGAAGCACAATACCAGGAAAGGTGTGAATATACTTCATCATATTCCTATTTCTGTGGAGAAATGAACAACTACAAAGATACTGAATAAGCATCTATAAAAATGCTTTCCTGTTTCTATTATTAAAAGCTCAGAAGTGAGGATTCTGGGAATTCTTCCTGGACACAACGCAGACGGCTCAGCCATGACTGAAAGCCAGCCCCACAGTTATGTGGGAGGCTGCTCCACAATCACCCCCCATGGGTCACTTGCATTGTGTCAGGAGCTTGATGCGCACAATTGAAAAGAAAAAAAGAGAAGTGAAGATCATCTTGGAAAACTGAATCACTGACATGAAAACTACTTCAAACACTTAATAAATTAGCAGATTATCAAAACAACATTTGCAAGTCTTCCTGTACCAGGGTGGTCCCTAGGAAAAGGGGAAGTTCCAGGTTCCCTGCCCCACCCAGGAGGATGGAGCTGAGCAGAGAAAAAGGAGAGGAGAGAAGAGAAGGAATCAAGAGAGAAGAGAAGGAAGCTGGATGGAGAACAAGGAGACCTGAGGAAACCACATGGAGCAGCAAGCTTGTGGTGAAGAAACCGGCTTGTTTCCTGACCCTGGACTGGTTAAAGGCAAATGTGGGTGAGATACATGTAGGGAGGTGACTATGGCAGTGTTTATATTGATTTTGATTTTGATTTTGCTCTTTTCCTCCCAGGTTTGTCTGGCCATTTCTGACCCTTTGCCACGGATCCCGGCCAGAAGGTGCTTTAGTCTGGTGGTAGCTTTCAGGCCTTGCTTTGGCCCAATCCCTTTTGGGTGGACTTTTGCGCACAAGGGGATGGGTCACTTCAGGTGTTTGATTTAGAAATTATATTCTTTATGTTCTGTATTGTATATTTACTGTATTAAAGTCCCTTTTCATTAAAGTTTTATATGTTTTGTCTTGATGGCGGCGGGTGGCAGAACCCACTTAGAGCAGGCAGGTTTGGGGCTTCAGGGATGTCCCTCTCCCCCTGTCCTGGAACAGGTTTTGTCCTCTAACAGACTTGGGGTGCCCTGTAACATTCCCATATACACAGACACACAATAGCCACAAACAGAAAAAATGCTAGAAATAGTGAGATAACACAAAACTTGGAGTGGGGGGAAGTAAAACACCCTGAAGGATACAGAAAAGAACTAATGAAATGAAAAGATACAGTAGTTCACCAACAGAACTCATCCACATCAGAAAGCTTTGCGTTCTTCAAGGTAAACCAGCAAAAACAGGTATTTCTGTTACAGGACAGGGAGAGGGGCACCCCCAAAGCCCCAAATCTGCCTGCTCTAAGTGGGTTCTGCCATCTGCCGCATTAAGACAAAACATAGAAAACTTTAATGAAAATGGGACTTTAATACAGTGAGTATACAATACAGAAGACAAAGAATATAACTTCTAAATCAAACACCTGAAGTTACCCATCCCCTCGTGGGCAAAAATTAACCCAAAAGGGATTGGCCCAAAGCAAGGCCTGAAAGCTGCCACAAGCCCAAAGTACCTTCTGGCCGGGACCCATCGAAAATGGTCAGAAATGGCCAGACAAGTCTGGGAGGAAAAGAGCAAATCAAATCAATATAAACACTGCCACAGTCACCTCCCTACAGGCCTCTCACCCACATCTGCCTTCACCAGTCCAGGGTCAGGGAACAAGCCTGGTTTCTTCATCACATACTCACTGCTCCATGTGGCTTCCTCAGGGCTCCTTCTGGCTCTCCATCCTGCTTCCTTCTTTCTCTTTTTCTCTGCTCAGCTCCACCCTACTTCTGGGTGGGGCAGGAAACCTGGAACTCCCCCTTTACCTAGGGACCACCTGTTACATTTGCACAGAGGCACATGCATGTCAGGTTCACACAGAAAACAGAACAGGTGTGACTGGAGGGAGGGTACAGGCTGTCCACCCAACTGCAGTAGCTACCTGTGCTGCTCAGGCCCACAGGAAACGGGCCTGGCCAAACAGGCACTTCTCTTGCCTCACTGACACAAGCTATGCAACCTCTGTCGACAGACACGGTACAGATGGAGGGAATATGTTCTCAAAAATCAGAATTTCCACGCTAACTTATGTTACGGCCTCCCTTTTTTGTATAATCAGAATATCAAAATATTCTGAGCAACCTGCAGTTTACAACTGGATTGCCTCAGCCTCAGAAGGCGCTGCCTGGCCCAAGCAGACAAGCACTGCACCAGGGCGAGAAATTTCTCTTAAAGTCAAAAGGGATCTTACAATTGGCTGATTAATACAAGCAATTGGCTGTTATAACAAAGTCAATATTAAGACAGTCCTGGAACATACTCTTTTACTGCCCAGATGGAGGAAAACCCAAATCTCATCACTCTACCATCCCACACAGCCTTCTATTCTGTTTCTAAAGAACCACTCCAACTTTCTACCATCTAGTCTTTAGATATGGAAATTCACCCAAGTGGCCTATTCAGAGCTAACCAGGTTTTCTACAGTGTAGACTTCAAAGAAATTCACTTAAGCTCTCGAACTAGTTTTTCAGGATTCTACTATGTGGTCTTTAGATAAGAAAGTTCACCCAAGTCTCCTATTCAGAGCTAATTAAGTTTTCTACTGTCTCGACTTCAAGGAAATTCACTTACAGTTTCTAACTGGTTTTCAAAAGAACTTTACAGTAATTTGATTCACAAGAAAATTTCTTCTTCCTGCCCTCACATTACTTTACCCCCTAGGATATCTCAATGAGAATGAAAGCCATTAAGTAGTAGAACAGGTTTAAGGGACTTTATTTTGGTTAATCTAAACTGTGGTAAATATAGTAATATTAGTCTTAAACATTGTAAATCTATGTGCCTGTTTTAACCTTGATAGATTGATTTTTAAAATGTTATAATCTCAACTACAGGTCAAAACGACCCCAGACTATTCTTAGAAAAAAGGTGATCGTGATCTCAGCCCATTTCATATGCTAATGTCATCCCTCTGCCTGCTTGAAATGTATAAAATAAACCTGCTGAAGGCAGAGCAGGAAGACTTCCTGGCACCCGCTCCCCTTTCCCCTCTTTTTCTATGAATCTCCACTGGCCAATGCTGCTCCCACCTTGAGACCCTGCCTGTTCTGCCCCCCAATAACCGGTGATCAAGGACAAAGAGTCTCCGACACCTTCCAGTTCTGGAGGTTGGCTACCAGCTCAGCTGCAGGTCCCAGTGCCCCCTTGCCGTGCAGGTGACTGCCTTTTTGCCAAGCCCATGCATAACTGGCAGGAGAGAAAGCTCTTGTCTCCTGATATGGACATGAATTCTGTTTGCTAAGGCATCCCACCTGTTGATACTTTTTAAACCTGATTTCCGGTCCTCCCTGGAGACCTAAGGGTAAAGGTTCAGTACTATTACCAGAAAGGCCTGAGTCCATCCTCTGCAAGGGAGTGAACATGTGGCCCACATGGT
>NW_004567166.1:63621-70550 GCF_000260355.1 Condylura cristata
TATGGGGGTGGAGTGGGGAATGGGGTCAGAAACAGTGGGGGGAGGGAAATGCACTGGACTATGGTGATGGCACACGGGTGATGTGGTGATGGGAAGCCCAAGGGGATGACCACCGAGATGGAAAAAATGCATAAAATGATGTGAAAATAAACTACTATATTATTCATTCAAAAAAAAAAATGGTGAAGGTCCGTGCTACCTGGTCTTAGTGAGTGTGCCTGTGTTCGGTCGTGTCCCACTGCCTTCTGAGTACTCTCTCCCCTGGGCTCCAAGGCTGTCGCTCCAAGGCATGGAGCAGCAGGACGCGGAGGAGGGCGCAAGCTCACCACTGAGCAACGTCATCCTTTGGGTATGGCCAAGGACCACAATTCTAATGAAGAAGAAAGTCAGTGGATTTTTTTTTCTTTTTGCTGGCACCCATGGAGACATCAGGTCATACACAAAATACAGAAGATGCAGAACAGTCATTAAATGAGATTACTCTTGGCAGAGGGAGGGTCCAGGAGAAATCCCCTGCTGCGGTTTGCCATGGCCGGCAAGGCAGCAACTCCCTATGTAAGGGCAGACAAAGGCTTTGAACCTGCTGAGCTCCAGGGACATGCTGGACAGCGACAAAGAAGTCTCAAACCAGGACTGAAAGTTTGGTATAAAGGTCTGGGAGGGGTCCAAGCTGCAGGGAGACCAGACTCTAATGCGTGCCATTTGGGACAAGAAATACAAGCATTTGGGAAAACACGAGAACTAACCAGGGAGGCTGTGACACATGCCACGTGATAAAAATGTCAGGGTCCTGGAAAGCTGTGAACATGGCAGAAGGCTCAAGGCAGGCTGAGACTAGAGAGCAGCCACCGATCTGACTGTGCCTTAAGTTACCAGTGATCGCCACAGTGAATTAAGACCACCTCGCGTTGAGTATGAAGCATAGTGGCGACGTCTGCCCAAAAAGTAAATGCTCACGGTGTCCTGTGTAACTTGCACGCTGGGGCCAGCTAAGAGCAAAGCCTGCAGTTATTCAGGACTTGCACTGGTGACAAGCCTCAAACACTCTGAGATAGAGCCCGACAACAAAGGGGCGCCCAGAAGCTGGGCCGCTGTCCTGGTTTAGCAACTCCAGAACCTCAAGCAGTTGCGTTTTAGTGCTGGAAACCACAGCCAGAGGGAATGCTGGAAGACCTCAACCCCCCCGCCCCCCGGGGGGGAAGGAGGCCCTGGCCCATCGGCACATATACAGCCTCTGCTCTGCAAGTGCTCCTGCCCCACAAGTGGGCAGCACACACAGAACCGTGTGCTGTCTTGTGACAGGGCATCAGAAAGATGTGCCAGGGTGCGCACACCCTGGGCAGCCCACAGGTCACAGGGCCTGCCGCATCGCAACATCTTTCCCTCGTTTGTGTGCATGGATTTATGTTTCTGCTTGTCCACTTTATGAATTTCCATAGCGTGGGTCATAAAACTAAGGGAAAATAGCTCACCAGAGAGTTCTTCAGTGTCTGTTGCTCTTACAATGCCTAAAGGACACTGGCGGTGCAGCTGGGGGAGGAGTGCAGGGGCGCCCACTCATGGGGGACGGAGGGTTTGCACCTCAATCCTCCAGTCTCCTGCCGAGCGCCGCCTGGGCACACTGCCTGGAAAAGAGAAGACACACTTCAGAGGCAGCACACTGGGTGCTCCGAGAAGAGGCAAGAAAGGCCCAGGTCTGTTCTGTGGTAGAACTAAGTCACAACTGACCTTTAAGTAAGGGAAAACTCACATTTCCAACTAAAACAGCAATGATTAAAGCTAAGAATTAAAAAATTTCAGAGATGCTTACTCACATACAACAGTTTTGGACCTACAACTTAATCGGAAAGAAATAAATAATCTACATTTCGGAGGTATTTTGACCCAGAAATGGCTCTGAGACGTCTCCCCTACATTCCAGTCCTTGTATACTCCCTCAGGCAGTGCCTTGGGCTTTGCCACTGGACTCATTTTGGCTACAACAAAATCAGTGCAGGATGAAGAATACTTTTCTGGGGGTTCCACCTTCTTGGAACACTGTCATCTTGTGAAGACACCTGCGTGAGCCTGTTAGGGATACGCAGCTGACTCAGCAGCCATCATAAATCCAAGGAGTCAGTGAAGTTCTTAACCCAAGCAGCCTCTGTCCAGGCACAGGTGACTACGCTGTATGTCAGCCAGGTTCTCCACAAGAGCAGATACTGAGCTACGGAAAGCAGCCAGAATGTGAAACCACACACTTCTGGCAAATATGGCGGTTAGGTGTTTTGTTTTTTTTTTAAGTTGGTAAATTACAGTTGGTTCTTCACAGCAAATGCTAAGTGGTCTGTCTGAATCCCTACACTCCATGTTTGTGGCAAGTTGTGGGGCAGAAATGCTTGAACTCAGCACCAAATACAATCAATAGAACCTCACCACCACTCTGGAAAAGCTTAACAAATGTCAGGAGGCTGCTGGACTTCATTGCAAAGAGAAACTTCACTTACATGCAAAGAAATGGCCTGCAGAGCAGAAGACTATTTTAAGTTTGATGTCACAGCCAGGTCTTGTCCTTAAGCCAGCAGTCTCTGCTCTATTTCCAAGCTGAGGAAGGGCTGAGCAGTAGCCCCATGACGGTCTAATTTTCCTGCCTTCGATGTGAAATAGGCTCAGTTGTTGATTTCCCGGGGACGATGACTACATTATACCTAATCATGAACCCCATGAGCTCAGAGTCACAGAGAGCAACAGGATGTGCGGGCCAGCACCGGTTGGCTGCCTTTCTTGGAAACGGTGTCAAGAACAAACACAGGTTTTGGCCCAAGTGCGGGAAAGCAGGAACACTAGCCCAAGGTTAATGGATACGAACCCTGTGGCCTTAACAAATTACAGGCTCTCAGGTGGCAAACTTTTTCAGCTTCCTTAAAGAGTAGAAATACCCAACAAGCTGAGCGGGCAAGGTACTGTTGATGGTGAAGGCTGCCCACAGAATCCCATCCAAGAGACCACACACCAATGAGTTGGGTCAGATTCTGGACACAGAGGTAGGAGGAAGGACTGGTGGATTCTCTGAGTTTCCTCAGTCGGTCCTCCGCCAGGCCACACCCTGGAGACCTTCCCCGAGGAACCCTGGAATCTCTGTGCAGCCCCAGCCCAGCTCAGGTCTCCTGGAAACAGCCACACATGCAGTAGCTCATGGCAGCCCGTAGCAGTGCCCAGTCCTGTGGGCTCTGGGGCGACACATGGAGACTGGCTTGGCTCGGAGAACAGCATCTTCCTCTGTAGGGCCTGGGGCTGGTCTTCCAGCAGGTTCCTGCTCCCTGGTAGGCTCACCGTAGCGCTTCCTAACAACTTTCCGCTGTGGACCCAGGCCTGGGCTCCAGAGCCCTGATGTTGCCCCAGAACCCACGGTGGCTGGGCAGCTGGGCTCGAGACACCTGCAAAGGGAAACCTGGAGCATGGGCGGGGGTAGGGTAAACTGACACCCCACCTGCAGAGGCCCTAAGGACCACCGGACACAACCACACAGAGAGACTGGGCCCCGACCTCCTCCTCGGTCATTCTCCGGGACTGGGGATGTCACACAGACCAAGATGTATGGTCCGGGATCCCCAGACCCACCCTGCGGAGCGGGGTCTCCCAAGGGCCACCCCGGGGGAGTGGAGTCCGGCACCTCCAGCCTTCCCGAACAGCCTTTGGGCGAGAGAATGGCAGCTGGGCCCAATTTTTCCAAGCGACAGAGTGATCCCCCATTCTTCCGAGGGAGAGTTGTTAAAACATGGATTCACAAACAACCGAGACCTGTCGGATGCAAAAGCAAAGTGGCTCTTTATTAACTAGTTAGGGTCCAATTCTGCCCAATAGACTGACACAGCAGCCCCTTAGGTCAGAAAAGGACCCCTGAAGGAAAGCAGTTTGGCTTAGCAGTTTAGCATAGTTAGCAATTCTGGGCCTCAGGCTGATAAGGAGGTGCCCACAACCTTGCCCGCGACCTTGACTACGGACTGGCTGTCCCCATCTTCGTACATGGGTCGGCACAGACCCAAAAACCCCACCTTATAGGCTCTTTTTTGTAAATAATTTTTGATACTTCCCACCCGCCTAGCCGGGGGCTGGCCAATGGGCACAGGCCACAGTAGCCCCTTTTGTTATAGTAATCCCCTTTTTTCATGTATATAAGCTTGATGCTGAAAATAAAGACAGGGCCTTTTTCCTGGTGAACAGACTCACGGTGGGTGTCTGTCCTTTTTCCTTTCAACCCCGAACTGTTAAAAGCTGGGATTTTTGGGCCCTCCCTGGTGGCGCAGCGGGTTAAAGCACAGCACCGAGAAGCTGAGGCCACTTCCGCATGAGTTCGATTCCCGCCTGCCCCGGAGGTGACCACATGGCCCGGCAGACCTCTCCTGACCCGCCTGCTGCTCCCCTCAGCAGTGTACTTCGTTGATCTGCCTGTTCTGCTCCCCACTCTGTCTCTGGTGAAGCCTCTCACCCTCCGCATCTCTGGCCTGTACCCCAGTTCTGTCTTTATAAATAAATAAATCTTAAAAAAAAAAAAAAAAAGCTGGGATTTTGATAGTCCTTACACTAGGAAGTCAGCATAGGGGAATTTTCATTACAGTTTTTGGGTGGGCCATCCGGCAGTCTCGATTCAGTAGATGGGTTACTCATGAAGGAAAGTAGTTTGGCTTACTTTGCAATTCTGGGACCCAGCTGATAAGGAGGCCCATGGCCTTGAGTCTGACTGTCTCCACCACCAGATATGGCTATAGATCCAATACCCCCTGCTTATAGGCCCTTTTCCTGTAAATAATTTTTTCATTACTCTCCACCTGCCTAGCCGGGGCCTGGCCAATGGGCACAGACCACGGCACCCCCTTTTGTAGTGTATATAAGCTTAGTTCTAAAATAAAGACTTGTACTTCTTGGTGAACAGACTCACGGCGTCCGTCCTTTCCTTTCAACTCAGATAGGCTTCCTGGAACGTCTTGTTTGTTCCTGGTAACCGTTGCTGACCTCAGAACTGACATTTTGAAACTGCCTGCGCCAACATTCCATAGACATTTTGCAATGACCATAAAAGACATTTCTGCAAGAACATACATTTCTACAGAGTGACCGACCGCACGGACCCGCGCCACAGCCGCCTACCAGCTCTGGCCCGCTCTGCAATCGCGCCTGCACTCAGCCGCCGGGGCACCTATCCCTGGCGCCCCTACCCCGTGTCCCCGCGGCCCCAGGGCGCGGGGTTCCCTTCACCCCACACCTACCTCCAAAGACAAAGTCCACTAGAGCCCGGTGCGGTGTAAGAGCAGCGGCGCTTCAGGAACTTCCGGGAAGAGGGTGAGGGGCGGGGCCGCGCCTGCGCAGAAGAACGCGGAAGCGTCCGTCCTAGAGCCACTGGCGGGCATCGCGTGGCCTCGCGGGACTACATTTCCCACAAGTTCGTGCGCGCCGCCGCGGCGGTCGAGACTCGTGTCTGTGTCTCTTCGCAGTGAGGCCCGACGGGGAGGGCATCAGGTCCGCGGACGGTCGTCCGGGGAAGGAGACGGGGAGCTACTCCAGGGAGGCGCGGAGGAGGAGGGGCCACGCTTGGTCCCCTGAGGAGCGAGTTCCTCTCTTGTGCTCCAGCTTAAGTGGTCTCGATGTCCCTGGTGCTGAGTTGTCTGTGGGATGATGGAGCAGCCTGACGCCAGGCAGGCTCGCAGGAGAGCAAGCTCAAGGTCATGACCATGATTGTGCGCGGGTAGCTTACCTGGCTGTGCATTCTGGAGCAGATCGGGTGGAAGGTTTGGCGTGTGGGCTAGGGGCTGGGATGGGGGCACCGGGAGAAAGGAGGGGTCAGATGCGCCAAGGTGGGCTGACTTCCCCTAGGTGTCCTCATAAAGAAGGTCATTGTTGAGCCCTCCCTGGTGCCCAGAGGGTTAAATCACAACACTAGGATGCTATGGACTTAGATCCCTCGCCAGGGAGTGACCCACAGGGTGCAGCAGACCCCTGTCTTACCGCTGCTCCCCTCAGCACTGTATTTCAACAGATCATTCTGTCTCTGTGAATCCTCTCACCCCTGTATCTCTGGCCTGTATCCCAGTTCTTACATGCAGAAATAAATAAATCTATTTTTAAAAAAAAGAAACCTATAACTTACGGTAAATGCTAATCATAATACCTAATGTTTACATTATCCTTCACGCACGATCTTTATCCCAACTCAAACTGTACCTCTAATCTAAGCCTTAAACACTAAATCACTACTGTCACCTCCAATCCAACCCACTCACATCACAAAAACAAAACTACAGACCTACACCCTCCATAAAATAACAATATAAACAAAAATACGCACATTATTGCTTGTTAAAAGATATAAATACCACCGCCATCTTTAAGCCCAGAATTTTAAGGGTTGTTCAGCATACTGAAACAATATAGCACGTTCACTGTGTAGAGGAAAAAATATTTAGAGCAGAAAAAAACTTTGAAACAAAATCCAGTACCCTTTTGTGATATAATTACAAAGTGAGAACTAAAGAAAATCTTTTTAACATAATAAAGAGCTTTACACAAAGCCAAAAGCAACATCATAGTTCAACATTCCCTTTGCTTATTTATTTATATGCCACAGAGAAATGAAACTACTTAAGAACTTTGACTTACTTCGCTAGTATCCTTACCAAGTACCCTCCATTTTGTCACGAAAAGCGGTGGTTTGTCGGGAACTGGCCCCGAAAAGCGGTGGTTTGTCGGGAACTGGCCCCGATCACGGACGATTTGAGGGCAAAACAGGCAGGGTCCAAAGGTGGGGGCGGTGTTGGCGGGGGAGATTCCTAAAAGGGGAAAAGGGGAGCGGGCGCAAGGAAGACACGGGACTGGGAGTTGGGAGCAAATCTTGCTGCTCATCTTTTTGCAGGTCTTTATTTATACTGTTTAGCAAGATTTAGTTACAATAATGC
>NW_004567166.1:70650-71489 GCF_000260355.1 Condylura cristata
AAAGTTCTAAAGGAAGAGGGGAACAATGCTTTCTCTTCCTGCTACCTTATGGCATAGTAGACTATACATCTTATTTATACGGATGTTTAACTGTGACTTCAAAGGATAAGGGGTCTGGGAAAGGATGAGCTCTTAGCAAGGAACTTAGGAGTCCTAGGGAAGGAATAGACTGTGTTAGCAGAGTCGTCAGTGATTGTCTAAAGAGAAGCTAGTGGCTAACTTAAGGTTAGCAGAGAGTAGCCAGTGTTTGTTTTAGGAAAAGGTTAATTAAGACTAGTGGAGAGTAGTTAGTGATTGTTTTAGGAAAAGAGTAAATTAAAAGGAAGTCACATAGTTATGCATGAAGTAAAACCTGTGTCGAAAATGTTAGGAAATTGTGCATGGGTCCTTATGCCCTGGGAGTTATTTAAGATTTGCTTTTTGTTTCAAAAGACCAAGGAAGCTCTCCAGGAGCCTTGATGCTCCAGGGTCTTATCTCTCCAGGAGCTTGCCTTTTGTCTTCAGTCAAAGGAATTTCCTGCCCTGGAGCAGCTCAGCTTGCACTTTGCCAGGCAAGGTAGCCAATATAGAGCTAAGGCAATCCAGTTACAAACTGATGTTGCTACAATATTTTTGATATTATGATTATACAAAAAAGGGAGGTGGTAACATAAGTCAGCAATGGAAACTCCGATTTTTCTGAGCGTTCCCTACCCTCCCAGAATTTGTCAGTCGACAGAAGTTGCATAGCTTGTGTCAGTGGTTCATCTTCTTCATAGCTGGGTAGTATTCCACAGTGTATATAACCATTAACTTCTTTATTCATTTGTCTATGGGTGGGCACTTAGATTGGCTTCATG
>NW_004567166.1:71914-72724 GCF_000260355.1 Condylura cristata
AAAAAAAAAAGTTATGTCATTAACTGCAACACTCTATGTTCAAAGAAGACCACTTTGAGGTACTGGAAGTGAGGTTCTCAACACATCTTTTCCACCACGTATTTTCATTACACTTGGAAATAATCATTTGTGATTCAGCCACTGACTGATTTATATTCAGTTTAAATTGACACTAAATTCTGGTGTCTGTCATCACTGGAAAGGTGGATTACAAAGACTTGAGGGGAAAGCTGTGGGCCTCTGACTGATTTTCTGGACTGCAGCTCCACCTTTCAGCCCCAGCCACTCACTCCACAAAAATTTTTGTCCTTAGTTGGCTTGTGGATGCCCACCTTTCCCCCTGGGTTACAAACCCATGGGGAAAACTTTGCAACAAATGAAAAAATGTTGTGTCCATTTTCATATTCAGACAGTCCACATCCACTTCTGGACCATAAATATAACAGCGGGTATATCTTTAACCTGTTCTCTGCAGGCTGCATGTATTTTTAAGATTTATTTATTTATACATAAAAGAACTGGGGTGCAGGCCAAAGGTGTGTGTGTGGGGGGGGGTTCTCCAGAGACAAAATGGAGAACAGAGCAGGCAGCTGCTAAGAGGAGCAGTGGGGAGACAGGAAAGGTCTGTTGCACTATGTGGGTCACTCCCTGCCTGGCTGCTTCACAGCTCTGTCTTTTAACACTGCACCCCAAGGGAGGCCCCAGGCTGCATTTCTTTAAAGGTAAGTGCTGTCTCTATTGTCAGACAGCCTCTTTTTCTCCAAGAAACAGTAAACATGGTTAATTTTCCAAAACAGTCTGCTCTGTCAC
>NW_004567166.1:73819-74386 GCF_000260355.1 Condylura cristata
AGACATTCCTTGCCTTGGAATGTCCTGTTTCGTTTCCAGCTAAAACTACATAGCTTAAATTAGGTGAATGACTCCAAAAAGGAGAGAGCTTTTCCGAAAAAGCAACTTCCCAAGCACAGGAGGCTGGGACTCCTCCCAGGAGCCCTTACCGGTAACCACCCACACAGCTCCCAGAGCTCACCTGTGCGCCGCGCAGGTTCCCGCCAGCAGAGGGCGCCGCGAGATGGTTCCAGCCGGTTTGGACAGCGCCCCGCTGGTTCTGCCTTGATGTCAGGCCCTGGGGCAGATACACCTGCAAAGGGGAGTCCTGTAGGAAGTGTGCTAAACGCAGTTCAAAAAAGACGGGGTCTCCTTGCTGGCGCAGCAGCTTGGAGCGCTGCACTGCACGCTGGGCCACAGCCCTTGAGTGCAAGTTGGGTCCCCAGCCAGGGAGGTGACCCCTTCAGTGTGATTTGGATTCCCAGCCAGGGAGGTGACCCCAGGGTGCAGTAGACCCCTGGTGTCTCCCCGCTGCACCCTTAGCAGAGTACTTCATCAGTCTGCCTGCTTCACTCCCCATTCTGTCTC
>NW_004567166.1:75186-77516 GCF_000260355.1 Condylura cristata
CCCCTGCACCCCCTTTGCCCTCCTCCCCTCCAGCGCCTTTCTCTTGCCCCGTCTTGCATGCTCTCCCTCTTTCCTGCAGCTCTGTTACAACACAGCTGTTCCTGCTGCCTGGGGTCTGTCTGCTCCACCCAGCCTCTGCTGTGAGCCTCTGGAGGGCGATGCTCCCACAGCTGCTGATTGTGCTCAGCAACTCCTGGTCCTGTATGCGACTTCGAGGAGTCCGGTGGGAACAGCATTCAATCCTGCTGCTAATGTAACAAATAACTGACTCGCCACTAGACGAGACAGGACAGGCCTGCCAGCCGGGGGCTTACGCGTCTCCAAGGACTCAGCACAGTCCAGAATGGAACAAGGACCTCGGAACCAGGGGCCTTCTCGTGAACCATGTGTGCCCAGGGAGCTCCATCTCTCCAACTCCAAGCTGTGTCTGTAGACTCCCTCTTTTTTCACCTGAAAGAATGAAAGGATGTGTTTATGAGGGAATAATCCAGTCCGGAGGAATGATAGAATAACATCTCTTACCATATCTAACAATCTAAAAATTAAAAACGAGGATGTCCTCACTCTGAATGCAAATCAAGTGAGGTGTGTGAAGGGATGTATCTGAAGTGGACAGACTGAATGTCTTGGGGGAAATTGAGTGCCAATAAAAATGGCTGTCTCAGAAATGACATGGCCTAAAAGGAAGGCAACAGAAAGCATTGCAGGTCTAGAGAAGCGTTAAAGGTCTGAGAGAGATGTCATAAAGGGAAAAAAAGGGGATGTGCGGGAATGACCTGATCTATAGAAACTGTTAAGTTTACCATCACTGGTATACTCAGGTAAAACCCAGCTGTCATTTCTTCTCATCTCTTGTAAAGACTCACGTATTCTTAAATTGCTATGTCAAGTTTTTGATGAGAAATTCAAGACTGCTTGGGTCATCTAAAATCTTGGGTTCCTTGCACCATCAGACTCAGTTAACTGAAAACATTGTGTACTGTCAGCACTGTGTAAAAAAAAAAAATAGATGTATGCTTACAAGCCTCAAGTTATCGCTCTGGGAAATTCAGTGTTGGTTTGTCAAAGTGAAGCCTGTGGCAAAACTTGCTTGATATCAAATTTCACTTGCTTGATCACTAAGCAGGTATGAGACATCACAGAAGGACTTTCCATGAAAAACCAAACGGCAATTTTCGTTGGTCTCCTTGGCATACTGCATGGGAGGATCAGAGCAAACCGAACTGTCCACATCCAGTCCGTGCAGACTTGGGGAACAAAGTCGGTCTCACCAGACTCCCCCACCTGGGGTTTCCTCTTCTCGAGGCTACCAGGAGGGTCTTATTCTTTTTCAGGGCTGTCCAGTCCTGCCGATGGAGGCCAGCTTCCTCACCTTCTGGGGATGTCTCTGGAACCCTACCAACAAAGCAGCAGGTTCTCTTCATGGTTCAGCTCTAGTTGAATTTCCTCTGTTTCAATTTGCATGGGACCAAGAAACAAGTAGCCGCTTCTTCACACACCTCTGCGCCCCTGTGCCTCCCTCGGGTCTCCATCTGGCTCTCGAGCCTGCTTCCTCCTCTTCAGTAGCACATTCCCTCTTAAGGGTGAGAGAGGTTAAGGGAGATCAAACAGGCGAAGCACCTGGCAGGTGAGCTGACCACGGAGGCGGCTGTTGCTAGTGCTGAGCAGAGGAGAGGCAGCCCCAGCCCAGCCCCAGCCCAGACATAGGGAAGTGCACGGTTTGAAAACTGATGACCCAGAACAGAACCTGAAGGTGGACAGGAGTAACATGTGCACCTGTCAAGTGCAAGGTTGGTGGACACAGAGCCCCCCAGCTCCTGATGGGTACACTCAGGCCTGGGGGTTTTCTACCAGCCCCACAGTGCCAACAAGCCCCAGGGTAAGCCAGGCATAAGGCCAGGAGGTGGGTTTCTGAGCAAGTGCAGACCAGACAAGGGGATGGCAGCACCCCACTGCAGACGCCGCCCAGCTCAGTGAACTATTTAACATCTCATGAATGTGAGACAAGCAGAAAGGAGTGGGCCACGGAGACATCAACAAGCCCCCCCCCCCATGCTTTGGGAATGAAAATGCCCAGAGAAGTAGAGAGTGTTTTGAATTAAATGTGCATGAAAATACATACATCAAAAATGGGTGCAGCTAAAGCTATACTTATAGGAAAACATATAGTAATATATGACCATATGAGAAAAGAAGTTAGTTTAATCACAGTTTAAAAAATCAGATCAGGGCTCTCCCTGGTGGCACAGCACAGAGAAGCTAAAGCTACTGCAGCATGAGTTCAATCCCAGCCCTGGAGGTGACCCACATGGCACAGCAGACCTCTCCTG
>NW_004567166.1:78656-89831 GCF_000260355.1 Condylura cristata
GCCTGCCCCGGAGGTAACCACATGGCGGGGCAGACCTCTCCTGACCCGCCCGCTGCTCCCCTCAGCAGTATACTTCATCGACCTTCCCGTTCTGCTCCCCATTCTGTCTCTGGTGAAGCCTCTCACAGCCCCTGAGCCTCTGGCCTGTACCCCAGTTCTGTATGCAGAAATAAATAAATCTTTAAAAAATTGTTTATTTCTGCATAAAGAACTGGAGTACAGGCCAGAGATGCAGGGATGAGAGGATTCACCAGAGACAGAGTGGGGAGCAGAACAGGAGAATGAACTGGAATACACTGCTGAGGGGAGTGGTGGGTGGGTCAGGAGATGTCCACTGTGCCACGTGGGTCAGCTCCTGGCCGGGGATTGAACTTCTGTTGCAGTGGTTGCTGATGGCTGTCCTTTAATCCGTTGCGCCACCAGGGCGGGCCCCACTCTCCTTTCTTTGACAATAAAGTTTAATACTTTGTTCCCAAACTTGAGTCCTAAAACCACTGGCCCCAATACCTCCCCAGTCCTCTCAGGCTCAGAGGGCCCCCCACCCCAGTTCTCTCACCCCACCTGTGGAGTCCCTTCTCATCCTCCACCAGGGGGTCGCAGGCGTCTTTTCCTGGCAGCAGGAGCTCTCGGTCCATCACCCTTGTGGGGTGGGGGTAACAGGGTAAGGCTAGCAAGACAGTTCACACTAATGTGTTCCAAGAGAGAAGGGCCTCTCTGGGGCGCAGGTGATAAACACAGCACTGCAACACTGTTCCAGCCACTGCACCACAAGCTGGATCCCCAGCCAGCCAGGTGGCCCCAGGGTGCACAGACCTCTCCTGCCTCCCCACTGCCCCCTCAGCAGTGGGTTTTAGTGGATCCGCCTGTTCTGCCCCCCACTCTGTCTCTGGTGAATCCTCTCACTCCCATACTCTGGCCTGCACCCCAGTTCCTCTGTACCTAAGTAAATAAAATGAACCTTTTAAGAAAATCATTATTCGAAGAGAGAAGCCAATTGCTCAGGTGAGTTCAAGAATATGCGTCACAAAACATGTCAGAGAATGTTTCCTGGTGTGGCATTTATGCAGACCAACTTTACTCTGATACCAAAACCTAAAGGCATTCTTTGAAGAAAAAAAAAAAAAGCAGGAACACAGAGGTAACAGTCTCAACCAGATGTCAGCAAATGCTGTGGGACATGGATGGGGCGGGAGGGCTGGCGCTAAGCGAAATAAGCCAGAGGAGAAACTCTGGGCAGTTTCTAAAGCCCAGCAGCGAAGCAGAGCAGGTGGAGCCGTGAATAGTTGTGAGTGGAAGTGGACTCTTACCCGGTGGGTGTCCAGTCCAAGCAGGAAGGGGCCTTTGGGTGGGGTCCTGGAAGATGGGAGATGAGTGTCCGCAACAAGCCATACACTGGGCAGCCGACCTGTGAGGAAGATGCAAGGCAGCTCGGGGAAAGAGTGGCTTTTTCTAAGACACAGTGCGGGAAGGACTGGGGAGCCGGATGAAAGAGAAAGGGATGAGCTGGGGGCCGCCCTGCACCAGGTACCAAACTCATGAAAATGATTTGTTCTGTATGTAGGTGTCTAAGGGTAAAACAGAACCCACCACATGTCGAGGGGACAATTCAGGGGAAACCGTGGTGACCTGGGAGCAAAGGCTTCTCGCAGACAGCACCCGAGCACAAGCTACCAACAGCGTCACGTGGCTTCAGAGCTTTGAAGAAGGCGCTTACACAAAAGAAAAGCACCAAAGGTGGAAGGAGATGTGGGATGGCTCAGACCTATTCTGTGCAGAAGAGATGAGCCCTCCAGCCCTCCCTGGTGGCACAGCAGGTTAAAGCGCAGCACTGACAAGCTCATGGCAGCTGATTTGGGTCGAGTTCGATCCCCGGCCCTGGAGGTGACCCTGGAGGTGCAGCAGACCTCTCTTCTCCTGACCAGCCCGCTGCTCCCCTCAGCAGTGTGCCTCATCCATCTGCCTGTGCTCCCCACTCTGACTCTGTTCGAATCCTCTCACTGCCCCTGCACCTCTGGCCTGTACCCCAGTTCTATATGCATAAATAAATAAATCTTAGGAGAAAAGAATAGATGGGTTCCCAAAACTCAATGGGGAGAAAATAATCTAATGGACAAAATATTTGAACAGACTCGCTGCCCAAGAAAACTTGTTTAGCACGCACACACACATGCGTACATGAACAGGGCTGGAACCCCGTGGAATGAGTGAACATGTGAATGAGGCTGACCCTCCTAGAGGCCAGAGGTGCAGGGGGGCGAGAGGATTCACCAGAGACCGAGTGGGGAGCGGAACAGGCAGATGGATAAAGGATACTGTTGAGGGGGCTGCGGAAGACAGGAAAGGTCTGCTGTGTCCTGTGGGTCACCCTCAGGCCGGGATCAAACTTGTATTGAAGCATCTGTGTCTTCGTAGTGCTGTGCTTAACCCGTTGCGCCACCAGGAAGGGTCCTCTGTGGATTTCATTTTGATGACTTTTCTGATAACTGGAGCAAGTGAGAATTAGTCAAGAGTGAGCATCCTGATAAGAGCCAGATAAAAACATCCCATCTCAGGCCCCTTCAAGGGTGTGTGTGTGTGTGTGTGTGTGTGTGTGTGTGTGTGTGTGTGTGTGCAAATGGGCAAATGGTGATAACAGCCAGTGAAGGTAAACAATAACTATTTCAGCTCCACTTTAGAGTGTTGCTTAATGTGCGGTGATGGCAGCCTGAGGTCTGTGAGTCCCTGACTTGGGGGTGCAATTTGATCTGTTCTCGTCCTAAGACCTGCCTTAATGTAGCTGTGGATTTAGACTCTTCCAAAATGACACATGAGGACATTCCCTGTCTCCACTGCATTATTGACCCACCACGGCCAGGACGGGAAGCAGCCTGCATGTCCATCCATGGGTGATGGGATCCAGAAGATGGGAGGGTCCATCCACACGTGGACGCTGCCAAGGCGGCCTTTCCAGTAGGGCTGAGGGGCAGTAAAGAAGGGAAATCACCCAGTCTGTCACATCGCCGACGATCCCACAAAGTGAAATACTTACTAAACCAGGGGCCGTGAAGAAACACATGGCGGTTCTGAGGTTAAGGGGAGCTGGAGGGGTGGGTGAGATAAAAGCACCAGGAAGAAAATAGGAGCCAAGAAAATAAGAGTGAAGTGAATAGTCAGATTTCACGCAGGAGCAAAAGGGAGGGCGGGTCTGAGTTCCCAGGGGGCTGGGAACTGGGCGCAGCTCTTGTTTGTGGAAAATAAGGGAAGGAGAAAGGAGAAAATCCTATAACAGTACTTGGAACATAAATGCCAGTGGAGAGCCTAGGAGACTTCAAAATAGCACGAAGAATGTACTCTGTCACTTCGGCCTCTGAGATCTGCCGTATCTGGTCAAGCTGCCGTGCTGAAACCTGGGTGCCAGGCTCCAGCCCGGGGCGAGCCCTCCCCACTGGGCCCCGTCAGCCACCGGGATTTCCTCTCTCTGCTCCTCTCTGCACTCAGGGACCGCAGGGACCGTGAGCCCACCGGCTCATTCTTCTTGGTGTAGCTTCTGCTAGCTGACCTTGGAGGCCTCTGAGGTCATATACTCCCCCAGGCCCCGCTGTCTCGTAATTTTAAGGTTAATTTGCAACCTGTCTTCTGGCAGGATGAAGGATTTGAGCCAGTCTCAGCCAAACGTGGGCTTCTTTTTCTGTTTGATTTTCCTTTTTCCTCAGTGGAGTAAAGGCTATTGACCTTTACTCCACCAGTTCCAAAGGACACCAGTTGCCTTTGCACTGTTTGCAGGAGCAGGTGGGAGGGGCTGGGGGGGCCAGGTCCTTTTGCTGCTGGGTGATGACACCTGGGTCAGGAGGGCACCGAGCCCGCAGAGTGGCCTGGCTGACAGAGGCCCGGGGCACCAGCAAAAGCCACGAGCAAGCTGCAAAGCTACACAGAACTCGTGACACAGTTTGCAGGTGGTGGCAAGGTTGGGGAGCAGCAGGACCCCAACACACAGGGTCCCCATGACTGCAAGTGTCAAGGTTCAGGACTGCTCATATTGCCCCGAATCTGCTCTGGGTGTGTTGCCAGCCACGGCCACCGCCACGGAGCTTCAGGAGGGGAAGGGTGGGCACATCACCTGCCCCTGCCCCTTCTTGAGCCCTGCAGGGTGGGCCGGACACAGGGCAGGCACAGACCCAGGGAGGTGTCCAGCGGTGGCAATGACAGAGGTCCTGAAGGCCTCAGGTCATGAGAATGTCACAGGAAAGCTGAGGCTGCAGCCGAAGAAAAAAGGCAGGTGTGTCTTGCACATTCTTTGCCCAGAAAGACCGTTCAGTGCATGTTTCAGGTCGAGTCCCCACAGAAGCTGGGCATTGGTTGGGTAATAGACCTTGGGAATGATCTTCGCAGAATGTCCTCTGCTGGGGAGAGACCCAGACTTCGGCCATCTGTATTGTGTCCACGGACGTGCCTACCCAGAGACCCAGGAGCGTCTTACTCGAAAACTCCGTGACTTGTGGCCCCGCTGAGTTCTGGCCTGTTCCCTCGACACGGCCAGTGCTGTGAAAACTGCGTGAATGTGTTTTTCCTTTGTCGAGCATCTATAACCCAAACAAGCTACTGTAGCTGGAGTGTGGTTGATGTCATAAGCCTGTCGGGCAGTGTCCGTCCCAGCCCCGAGGTCCTGGCGGCAGCCCCAGGCCGCCACGCGCTGGTGCTTCTTTGCTTATCTCCAGATCCGAGTTGCCAGAGGTTCACAATGCTGGCTTCTAAACTGCCCCTGTGAGCGGTGGCATAGGTGACAGAAGGGGTGATGAGGGGCAGGTTCTGGAAGTGTTCTGGGCAATCACCATGGAGCTACAAGAGTTGTGTGTGCAGCCCCCGGGGGAGGGCCACCCAGGGAGGGACAGAGTCCTGTGTCCCCAGGGAATCTCCGCCTGGCAGTGTTCTCAAGCCCCAGGTAGAGCCCAGTCAGTCCCTGGGGCTAGTTATAGCTACCAGTTTAGAAGAGCAGTGTGGGGGCCCCCTGGAGGTACCTAATAAAACAGAAATCTGGGGAGTTCCAGAGTACCCACAAACCCCAGAGAAATAGGAAACAGTGGAGGGGAGATGGAAAGCTCAGCCAAACACAGTGTTTAAGAAAGACTGACACTGGAGCTATGATTAAGAAACTGGGGGTCCTCCCTGGTTGTGCAACAGGTAAGGATGTAGCACTGCAAGCTGGCTGCAGCCACCTCCATGTGAGTTCGATCCCTGCCCCGGGAGGTGACCCACAGCGTGCAGCAGACCTCTCCTGACCCACCCACTGCTCCCCTCAGCAGTGTACTTTGTCAGTGGGTTGTCTCTGATGAATCCTCTCACCATCCCTGCACTTCTGGCCTGTACCCCAATCCTGCATGCATGAATAAATAAATCTTAAGGACAAAAAAAGAAACTGGGGTTAATTTTTAAGGCGCTGTAATGGCATCCATTGTGTGTGTGTTTAAAAAAACCTCATCTGTGGCAGTACAGACCACAATATTTATAGATAAGCTATTACATCTGGGATTAGCTTCCAAATAACAGCGGCAGGGAGAAGTTGGAGAGAGAGACCTGATGGGGTGCGAGTGGCTTTTGAAGCAGGGTGAAGGGCACATGTGGGTTCACTAGTGTTTGATTTTGCAGATGCCTGAAGTTTTCCATAACTGAAAACAATAAACTGGAAAGAGTCCACGTCAGCGGTTCGCGGGCCAGGCCGGGTGGAGACAGGCCTTACAGAGAGGGTGAGAAGGCAGGTGGGTGATGGAGAACATCCAGCACCCTGCAGGCTGCCTGTGGACCCCCACTCTCCGGCCCCCCGCCTCACGACTGGACCTCCTTGAGCCGTGGATTCCTGGAAGTGCGGGGACTGTGGTGTGACTGAACCGGCTTCTACTCTGTCACCCTGGGGCCACCAGGAGTTAACTGCCGCCAGGTGAGCGGGTGAGCTGAGGTTGCTGTGACTTCGGGGTGAATCTTGGTGCCAGGCACTGAGGACTTGCTTGTGCAAGACCCACCCACAGGGGCAATCAAGCCACCTTCATAAAGTCTGTGCCTCACCAGGCTCCCCCAGAAGGTGCTCTCACCTGAGTGCCAGCCCAACGGGGGGAGGGGGGCCTGGGAGGCTGTTCGCGTGCAGCCTTGCTGAATACCAACTAGCACGAGTCGGTGTGAGCAAGACTTCGCTCTTGGAGTTGGTTTATATCAGCCACTGTGTTTCCCTGTCCACTCCCTCACGGCACTGAGGTGGAACCGACATCCATGCTGGCACACGTGGTTTGGACACAGAGGGCCCCTTTCCCTGGGGCCGATCCCTGTGGCATTCATGCCAATTCCTCCACCGCCCACACTCACATCATTCCCATCTGCTGTCACTTCCTATCATGTCACAGCTTCATGTCCTGATCAGCAGCTTCTCCACGAGCTATACCGCAGGCCAGAGTATCACCAGCTTCGGAAGGACCGATGATGAGGTTAGTCTCCGTCGCTTCCCCTCTCATCGTGGACCTGCATGTTTCTGGCAGAGAAGGGGGTGCTTGATGCTCCCCGCACACTCACACTGCAGGGGTGGGGGGCCGTAGGCCGAGCCACTCCCTAAGATACAAGTGCTTAGGTCTCGCCAGCAATGTTCCTTTCAGCAACTGATTTCTAGGTTTCAAGTCCAGTTGGAGGTTTGCAACGAACGAAAGGGCTGGGGAGCCAGCCGAGGGTTCATCTCAGGCACAGACAGGTCAGCCGGGCCAGCTTCCCTGGCCAGTCTCATGCGGCGCGGCGTCCCCTTCCCCACGTCGGTCCCTTCGAAGGGCCAGCAGCATGGGGGCGCTGCCCACCTGTGTCTGGGAGGAGAAAGAAATGGGCTGTCCTACTTGATGCTCGTGGGGCTTGCCACTTAGAAAAGGTTTTCCCTGAAGGACGGGGGAGGAGATCAATGACACTGTAGTTCCATTGAATTCATGCACCTGAATGACACTGTGTCAAACACAAAACAGTGACGTGACATCAGCTAACGGGAGCCACAGAAGTTCAGTCTGTGACCCTAGTTCTGGGGTGCCAGGCCCAGGCCTCACGGCACCCACAACCCACCCCTGCCGCATACCTGGCCCCTTCTTCTCCTGCTCGAGCTGCTTCCTGCACCCCGTTCTGCCCGTGTGCCGGGGGTCACAGCAGCGCACCCAGCCTGCACTCGGGTGACTGACTGACACTAAAATTTCTTATCCTCTTTCTTCGCAATAAAACAAGCAGCGGCCCTCTCTGGTGGCGCAGCGGGTTAAAGCACAGCACTGAGAAGCTAAAGCTGCTTCAGCACGAGTTCGATCCTTGGCCCCGGAGATGACCCACACGGCGCGGCAGACCTCTCCTGACCCGCCCACTGCTCCCCTCAGCAGTGTATTTCATCGATCTGCCTGTCCTGCTCCTCACTCTGTCCCTGGTAAAGCCTCTCACGGCCGCTGCACCTCTGGCCTGTACCCCAGTTCTGTACACATAAATAAATAAATCTGTTAAAAAAAAAAAAAAGGCAAACAGCAGCTATTTGAGGACCTCAGCCTCGGCTTTCTCCCTCACAGCCTCTCAGCGCTGCTGGGAGTTGCTGGCCCTGGCTGACCTATCCGTGCATGGATAGGGCCATCCCGCACAAAAATGTATTCACAAAAGCAGGCTGCTGGGAGTGCCAGGCCCGCCCAGGACACAGTGCTGGGGGCGTCCCCTGGAGGGACATGAGGTCCCCTGTTGCCCCATTCTGGCAGACCAGTGGCGCACACAGGTGCTGCTCCATTGCTCTGGCCCTGAGCTGCCTGCAGGGACCTGGGGGCCCCTGTGGGGCTCCTGTTCATCCCCCTACTTAGCATGTCTGAATTCACAGGCCGGGCTTTCCTGACACAAAGGGAGAGGGTGTGGCCAAGGAAAGCACGTGGTCCCAGAGTCTATTATGAGTGAGACACAAATGCTCTGGAGAGAAGCAATAGGCCAGTTTAAAGTCACAATCAATTATAAAGGAGGATTTTTCTCCACATAAAATACGAAGCCGCTGCTTGTGAGAGGGATGCTTCCAAAGAAGAAAAGGAAAGAAGCCCCCAGGAAGCAGAGACTGCCCCCCCCCAGGGCGCTGAGGCAGCTGGAGCTAGGGTGAGGGGTGGGGGACACCGTGACCAGAGGACACTGCCATCCCTCCCCGCAGCTGCCCATCTTCCCTCCCTTTGTAACAGGGGGATCCCTGGGAAAAGGGGAGGTTCCAGGTTTGCTGCCCCACCCAGAAGGAGGGTGGAGATGAGAGAGCAGAGAGGAGACTAAGGAGGAAGGAAGCAGGATGGAGCCAGGAGACCTGAGGGGGCACAGGGAGCAGAAACGTGTGAAGAAGCAACTCTCCTTTCTTGGTCCTGGACCGGGAGACACAGATGTGGGTGAGAGCCCGTGGGGAGGTGACTGTGGCAGCGTTTATCTTGATTTTGCTCTTTTCCTCCCAGACTTGTCTGGCCATTTCTAACCCTTTCCCGTGAAGGTGTTTCGACTGGGGTGGGCTGTCAGGACTTGCTTGGGGCCAATCCCTTTGGGTGGCCTTGTACCCATGAGGCAATGGGCAACTTCAGGTGTTTGATTTAGATATGATATTCTTTGTCTTGTCTGTATTGCACTGGTTGTATAAAGTTCCTTCCCATTAAAGGTCTTATATGTTCTGTGCTGATGCGGCGGATGGTAGAACCTATTTAGAGCAGGAAGGTTTGGGGGCTCAGGGATGTCACTCTCCCTGCCCTGGAACCCTTTCTGCACCTGAAAGACATAAAATGAAGGTGCAAAAGCCAGAGCAGCCTGAGCTCAACCCAAGCTTCTTAGATGATGCCAGTGACAGGGCAGGAGTGAGGCAGGCCTGGCATACTCAACTGTGAGCACGAGGCTGTGGCACTGCAGCTCAGGCTCAGACACACAGGCCGGGGCCAGCTTTGTGTGTGGTCAGTTCCCCAAATTTACGTGGCGAGTGCCCCCTCCCCGTCTCCACGAAGGGCACAAGCCAAGGGGCCAGGCACAGAAGGTGGCAAAGGAACAGTCAGCCCCAGTAGCACAACCCTGACAAAAGGTGCCTCTGGACAAAACAGTAAATGCAAAGCCAGACGGACAGCCAGGTTTATGGCTTTGCTAACACCCCCGTTCCCAGAAGATAAGGTGAAAAGGAGAGAGTAAACTCTAACAAGCTCCTGTTCTCAGGCACAGATAGCACCACCCAGAAGCAATGCATGAACCTGCTCAGACTTTCTTTGGAAAAGTCCTTGCAAATGTAAAGTGCTGTCCTTGCAGACTGGAGAGAATCCTCACCCCCGGCTCTGTCCTGAAGCTGAGACACACTCATGGCCTTTACTCGCCTCACTTCATCTAAGTCAACAAGTCCATGAAAGAGCAAAAACCACACAGGGAAGGAAATCAGACACCGCAAGTTAGCGATGAGAGGTGGATGGTTCCTGACCACTAAGTAGGAAGCGGGCACCTCACGGCCCCTTCCTGGGTCCGTGGAAGTGGAACCACTTTTTCTGTTGAGTGAACTACGGGTGGGCAGCAACCGCTGGCCTTTGCCATCTCCTCTGTCTCTTTATTGAAGTAAGAAGGAAAGCCATACAAAAGTCTTTTTAAGAATGAGATAAGAGATAGGTGACTTTTTGGCCCTCCACCTGACCCTGGTGGTGGATGTCTTTAGGTAATAAAGATAAATACTAACCCTGCAGTGGGACCCTGGAGGTGGATATGTCTTTAGGTAATAAAGATAAATACTAACCCTGCAGAGGGCTCAGAGGCAGGGCACCAAGAGCTTTGCAGCCACAGTGGCCAGCCATACCTACAAGCCTACATCAGTGCCCTTGGGTCCAGCTCCTGTACTTCCTGTCAAGAAGATGAACGGAAGCATCCTGGAGAAGATGGCCAGGCTTGTTTTCCAAATGGGGGCTGCCTGCCTGCGTCAGCACCATCCCAGTGTTTGTTGAAAACCCCTGTTCCTGTCTGCACCTGAGGTGAGCTGAACAGGTAGGTGCCAGGTATCTGTCGTTAACATATCCCTAGGGTGACGTGCATGCAACAGTGCCTGAGACTCGCTCCTAGGATTAAGAATCTGCCTCAGAGTCACGATACCCCAAAACTCAGGTCCAGGATCTTTGCAGGTGGTGTGAAGGCTTTGAAAACAGAAGAGAGTATGTACAAGGAAAAATCTGGAAAATACAATATAGAAAGATAAAAAAAAATCATTCCATGATGCTGCTTTTGGGGTGGGGTGGTGCACAATGAATGGCCTGACTTCCTGGGGACTTACTTCTAGACTGCAGGTGCCCCACACGGGGACACGGCAGGTTCTGAAGATGCCAGAGTGGGGTCGTTTGCTCCCCTGGTGCACATTTCTGGCACACCGTCCCCTGTTTGCTCAATGGAAGGCTGAATGGAACTGGCCTCACGATGTGTATCTGGTTTTGGCCCTGCGGTCACATTTTATTTAAAGGTACTGTCTTCTGTTTGCAAAGCCAGAAGAACCATTTCTTGCATTCCACAGAATATTGCTTTCTGATTCTCACCCGCATCAATCAGATCCGCACCAATAACTCCTTGTACCTGCACCGTTTTTCTAGGGTTGCCTGACAATCTATCTTCACAATGTATAGTATCAGTGGCGTTCTTTTTTTTTTTTTTTTTGTCAGTGGCATTTTAACATAGACACAGAACTGGAGTACAGGCCAAAGGTGTAGGGGTGGTGAGAGGCTTCACCAGAGACAGAGCAGGAAACAGAACAGGCCGACTGATGATGAAGTACATTGCTGAGGGGAGCAGTGGGCGGGTCAGGAGAGGTCTGCTGCGCCAGGTGGGTCACCTCCCCGGCGGGGGATCGAACTCGCACTGAAGTGGCTGCAGCCAGCTTGCAGTGCTCCGTTCTTACCCATTGCACCGCCAGGTAGGGTCTGACAGTGACATTCTTAACCCAGCTGCACAGAGGCCAGAAGGGTCGGGCAGGTCACACAGCAGCTGCTGGGCAGACAAGGGGTCTCAAACACCTGCCTGCTGGTGTCACCCACGTGGGGACCTCTAAAGGGCGGTGCTCCTGTGACAATGAACTAAGCTTCAGCTGGGCTGGGGGAAGCCTGGGGCAGGGTGGGGTGGGGTGGGGTGGAAGCCCCCGGGGAGACAAGGGGCGGTGCAAGTAGGGGCGGGTGAAGGGTGTGGGGTGTGGAGGGG
>NW_004567166.1:90691-121626 GCF_000260355.1 Condylura cristata
CAGGAAACGGTCAGGTCCTCGCCACCGTCCACACTGCCAGGTGCCCACTGCCCAGGACCTCTGTCCTCAGGACCCCGCTGCCCAGGTCCCTCCACTGCCAGGTCCCCCAGGTCTCCCACTGCCCTCGTCCCTGAGGTCCCCCACTGTCTAGGTCCTCTGTCCCTCAGCTCCCCCACTGCCCAGGTCCCTCAGATCCCCTACTGCCCAGGTCCCTTAGGTCTCCCACTGCCCAGGCCCTCTGCCCCCCAGGTCCCCCACTGCCCAGATCCTCTGCCCCCTAGGTCTCCCACTGCCCAATTTCCTCCGCTGACAGGTCCCCCACTGCCCAGATCCTCCAGGATCCCCACTGCCCAAGTCCTCTGTACCCCAGGTCTCCCTGGTCCCCCACTGCCCAGGTCTGCCACTCCCCAAGTCCTCACGTGCCACTTCTCCACTGCTCAGATTCCCCCATGCCCGGTCCCCCACTGCCCAGTGCCCCCTGCCAGGTCGCCATCCCTCCTGGCCACAGCTTGTCATTTTGCACTGCCTGTGGTATGGGGCTTGAGGAGCCTGTGTCCCCAGCACGCAGGTTCCCATAGGTGCCTTTGTTCAGGGAGGCATTTCTGGGGCCCACCACAGAGCCAGGCAAGGTGTTCAATAAAGATCTCTTAAAAGCCCAACAAGCAGAGTGCCCTCAAGCACCCCAGGGGGGTCACCTGCCTGGCCTTGTCCCGGCACACCTGCAGGGACTGTGTTCGCACTCTCACGCTGGCCAGCGTGGCACCTGGCGCACGTAGTGGGTTTTGGGCGAACGGCCTCGGTCCTCTGGTGTCTGGACCTTTGTCCCAAGTTTACTCAGTGGTCATGAGAGAGGGGACAAGTTTAAAGTGCAGGTGCGGGCAGCTGCAGCTTGAGCTCTGCAGGTGTGGCAATGCCTGTTCAGTGCAGCCTTCCAGAAACGTTGGGTCCATGAGGCAGATACTTGTAGAAATACATCCAACGCCAGTGTCTCACGGGGAGAAGAGGCGGGCAGGGAGTGGGAGCATGGAGGTCAGGGCCCAGCGCGTGTCCCTGTCCAGCGGCGCTGTCCACCTGCTCTCCGGTGGGTCTTACTCCGAGACTGCTGTGAAGCGCCCTGGCGTTCTCCCCATGGGTCCGTTCAAGGCCTTTGTGTCGGCCCCTCGACACACAGTTTCTGAGCCTGGTGTCCTGCCCACTGCCCCTGACCTCCGGCCGGGAGGCGGCGGGAGAAAGGTCGGCCTGTCTTTGAAATGAAAACCAAACAGGAGAGATGCTGGGTTTGCAATCTGTAGACGTGGCTGTTTGGGGCTAGGCGAAATCTGGCGGTGTGGCATTTTCGAGTGTCAGATGCGTTTCTGAAGTGGCCACTTGAAAACGCTTAACTTTGGTTCTTCAGCAGAGGTGCAGAGGGACTCAGCTCTCTTCAAAACATTTCCTCGCAGTCCAGAGGTGGTGTTCCCACAGCTGAAAGGAGGGGCTAGGGCTCCCTGGGTGACGAGGACTGGTGCATCTGGTGGAAGTCGGGAACAGCCTCCTTGGCTCCCTGGCACCTCTCACAGCAGGTGTGGGACTTAAGGGGACCTAGTGGAGGACAGGGAGCCCCTGAGCTCTTACTCAAGCCACTGCCCTGATGGGCTGCTGTCAGTGCTGTGGCTTTAAACCCTCTGGGGCAGAGCTCCAGCCTAAGCTTTTCCCACAGAGAAATGTCTCTCTGAAGTGAGACTGCCACTTCCCTCCCGAGGCGGTGCTCGCCAGGCTTCTCTGGGTGACCCTCATTTGGGCTGTGTCGGCTGTCCCCTCAAAGCAGGGGGGCTATGGGTGCAGCTCTGAAAAGGAGAGGTGGTGCCCTCCCTGGTGGCGCAGCAGGTTAGGGCGCTGCACTATAAGCTACTTGCAGCAGCCTCAGTGAGAGCTTGATCCCCAGACTGGGAGGTGACCACATGGCGTGGCAGACCTCTCCTGACCTGCGCACTGCTCCCCTCAGCAGTGCACTTGGTCGATCTACCTGCTCTGCTCCCCACTCTTCCTCTGGTGAATGCTCTCACCGCTCCTGCACCTCTGGTCTGTACCCCTGTTCTATATGTATAAATAAATCTTACATTAAAAAAAAAAGGAGAAATGGGGGCCTCCCCGTTGACACACGGTTTGAGTCTCAGCACTATCAAGCTGTCCTAGCCTAGCCACCACAGCATGAGTCCATCCCTGCCAGGGAGTAACCCCAGGGCGCAGCAGGCCCCTCCTGTCTCACCTGCTTCCCCTGAGCAGTGGGTTTCAGTCACTCTGCCTGTTCTGCTCCCCACGCTGGCTCTGGGGGATCCTCTCCCTCCCTGCATGTCTGGCCTGTACCCCAGTTCTTGTGCGCATAAACAAATCTTAAAAAGACAGGCGAAGTTGACCCTAGTGACATATGTAACCCAGCCCAGTGGACATGGCCAGCCTGTACTCGGTGTGAACGCCAGTGAGATGTTCCATTTGTTTCGGGGTGGGACCTTGACCGTCTGGGGTTTCCTTTGCCCTTGGGGCTGGTCACCCAGGCGGGGCAGCCTGGTGGGGTAGGGCTGCAGGTAGACAGAGCAGCGCGCCCCCAGGTGCGCCTCCTATCTGCCCGCCCTCCCGCGGCAGAACCCCGCCACCCTAAACCCTGGTGGGGCCCAGCTCATCTTTCACACCTGCTGCCTTTGCTGTTAGTAATTCCACCAGCCCTCGGTCTCCTGTGTCCGACATCTGATTCTTACTACTTTATCCTGTGTATTGGACAACTTTCCCGGAGTTTTGCTGAAAGCGCCTTCCTGTCCTCTGCGGCCCTCTTCCCGCCATCTTTGCTTTCTCTGCAGAGTCTGCTTTGTGGCTTTGTGGATTTTAACTTTTTAACCTGTTTCTCCAAGACCAGCGTCCTTTTCCCTGCGTGGCTTCACGCTGGAGGCCGGCTCCACTCCCCGTCCCCTCCCCAGACGGCTCCCTCCCTCTGCCTCAGCTCCCTGTAAGTTGTCAGTGGCTTCCCTTTGTGGCTTACCCCCTGCTTTAAGCCTATGGCAGCTATCCAGAGGGCCAGTCAATAGCAGCCGATGCTAAAGTGACCCGCTCAGCGCAAATAAAGGAGGAAAAGAAACCTTGGAGAGGAAAACCAGGCTGTTCTGCGAGCAGCATCTGCCTCAGTATTGCTGCAGGAGTCAAGGCTGGGAGCCTCGCTGGGCAGGCACTTGCCGGCACCCCAGCGTGGGGGCTGGGGTGAGAGGGAAGCCCTGGGTGGCCCCCTAGCCGAGGTGATGCTGCTGCCCCTGCAGGACAGGGCCTACCTTCTCCACAGGTGACCTTGGCAGTGCGGGGGGAGGGGGGGCGGGGGCTTCACCCCACCTGTCCCCAGGGCTGCCCAACACATCACCCCGGTCCTGCCCTGCACCCCCGGCACACGCCTGAGCCCTGCAGGTTGTGACCTCTGGCTCCAGGTTTGCCAAGTGACTACTCACAGCTCAGGTTTCAGTGGGTACCCCTGGAAGTCTTAGAGGACTGTGGTGAAGTGGTCGCCCCACCCGGGAACATGGGGTCTCTGCCTGCATCTTTCTGGCTCGTTCTGTGCTTTCTAGTGTCTTACAGTTTTCATTGTATAAGTCCTTTAAGTCTTTTCTTCGCTATTTAATTTGGATGCGGTATAGCTGGGACCTTTTCTTATTTCTCCTCACTTGTTATTTGCATATTAGTTTTGTAGCGTGCCCCTTTGAGGCACTTAGTGTTTCTAAAGTTTGTTTTTTTTAAGATTTATTTATATATGCTCGCAAAAACTGGAGTGCAGGCCAGAGGTGTGGGGGTGAGAGGATTCACCAGAGACAGAGTGTGGGACAGAACTAGTGGATCCACTGAAACACACTGCTGAGGGGCAGCAGGGAAACAGGAGGGGTCTGCTGTGTCCCGGGGTCACTTCCTGGCCGGGTATTGGGCTTGCTGCTGCAGCCAGCTCCATAGTGCTGTGCTTAACCCCGGTGCCCCAAGAGGGCCCCCATTTCTGAAGTTTTTATGTAGTCTTTGGGCTTTTCTCATTATTAGCATCTGTAAATAATGACAGTTTTGTTTTTCTAGCTGAATTCCTTTATTTTACTACTCTTTTCTGATCTAGGTAAAACCTCTGTACTAAATTAAACAGAAGTGATAAATGTGGTCCTGATCTTAAGGGAGATTTGCAGTTTTTCACCACTGAGTATGCCATGAGGGTGAGTTTCTGTTATGTGACCCTTAGGTACTGAGCTACATCCTTCCACACCACCTTGTCAGGGCCCGTAGGTGCTGGCGCTGCGGTTTGTCCGAGGCGCTCGCTCGCTGGTAGAAACAGACCTGAGTATCCTTGCGTTTGTGGAGCTGATGGATTGTTACGTGGGTTGTGTTAAACCAGCCTGTTTCCCTGGAGTAAACCCCACCCGGCTATAGTGCATGCTCCTCTCACTGGGTTGTTGGGTTTCATTTGCTAGTGTTTTCTTGAGAACTTGTTTGTCAGCAGTCATCGTAGGTAACGGCCTGTCATCTTGTTTTGTGAGTGTCCTTGTCTGGTTTTGGCAAGAGGGTAACGCTGGCCTCACAAATGTATTAGAAGGTGCTCACTGCTCTCTGACTCTTTTTGAAGAGATAGGCAGAATTTCCCCCTGCAGGTTTGACAGCATTCACTTATGAAGTCCTGTAATGAAGTAGATGTGTATTTATAGCCACTTCACATTCTTGTGATGCTTTCATAGTTTGTTCTTTTATTTGTCTCTTTTTCACTTATGTTTTGACATTTTCCCTGTGTGTTTTCAAAGTCATTTCCATTGTCTTACAGATTTCTTCTATGGCTCTTGGTCCAGAACTGATACTGAGGTCTGTGTGGCAGCTGTGCTCGTGACCTGTTGAACAGTTGATCTTCCACTTGTTCTGATGGTTCATGTTTTATATCCTCCCTTCTCAAGTTATATGATTTTGGTGTCTGATAGCGTCTAAATAAAATGTGTTATTTGTCCCTTTAATACTTCTCTCAGGCCTGATTTAGTGGAGACAAATTCTTGATTTTCGCTTTGCTGTGAACTTTTTTATCCCTCCTTTGGTCCTGAATGATAGTCTGGCTGGGTAAAGTAAGGTATGTTGGCTTTGTGTGCTTTATATGTCTCCAGCCATTCCTCTCTGGTCTACAAGGCTTTCTGCAAGGCTTCTGCCTTGCGATGCCCAAGAACAGACCAGAGTGTGACCTTGCCCTGCGTCCAGGCCCCTCCCATCACCCGCAGCTGGCGGCTCACACACTCGTCATCCTGGAGGGCCTTCCTGGATTTGCTGTTGGGGCTTTGGGCTGCTTGGACCAGGATGGCGGCTTCCTAGGTCAGGGGGCTTCTCAGTTCTTTCTTAAAGGAGGTTTTCTATCCCTTTCTCTGCACCTCCTTCTGGGTCCCTTGGGACGTGAATATTGCTTCCCTATGTATTGTCCTGAGTCCTGACCCTGTCTGTAATTCTCACGTTCATGTTATTGGCTGTGCAGCCGTCTCTGACCACACGCATTCCACCAACCTCAGTGGTAGAAAACAAACGATCCCATGGAGAACACCATAACAGTAAGGGCCTGTGAGTCCAGGCTGCTGCTGATGAGGTAGCCAGGGCCCATGTCACCACCATCTGGGGGTCCTGACCTAGAGCCCAGAGGCTGGCCACCATGGCATGGGCTGTGCAGGCCACCGGCTACAGTATGGGAGCAGGCTCTGGCACTCAGTCTCCACCCTCAGCTGCAGTGAGTCGGGTTCCGCCAGGAGGGAGTTCTTCCCTGTGTCACGCAGTTGAGGTTCTGGCACCAGAGCGGGTTGGTACCAGGGAGGAGACCACATCTCTGGGCTTAGACCCGGTGCCTCCTGTGGAGCGTGGGTGGACACCCTGCTGCTGGCCAGGTGGGGATGCAAGGGTTGTGGGCCTTGCATTCACCAGCTGCCTGGCTGTGCCAGCGGAGCCCAGCTGTCCCCTTTCAGGAACAGATGGTCCTGGTCGGGCTGCTCCCCGCACATGCCGCCTCCCACTGCAGACCAGGGCCCAGGGTGGTCTCCTTCCCTGCAGACTCACTTTGGCCAGGATTCGGTAGTGAGGCCCCAGGCGCGACCCCACTGTGTCCCAGAGTTGCCCTCCTACCCTCCATGATGCACGTCCAGAAAGCAGCCATGTCCAAAAGAACAAGAGTCTGCTGCTCGCTCTGACCCCGGCTCGGCTTAGCACACGTCTGTGGTGGTTCCACTAGACGCTAGTCCCCCAGAGCCCCTTCCTGCCCCCACAACAGCCTCCCTGAAGATGAGCACTCGCAGGACTGACAGAGGTGGTGAGGAAGTGGCTGAAGGGACTCACCACCACCATGTCACCTCACAGCCGGGCAACTGCATCCCTTCCACTGGGTCAGACCCCCGCTGGCTCCAGGCCACGCCCTGGCATGCCTTACCCACTGCATCAGACTGCACCGGTTTGTTACCTGAGTATGCTTGCTCTGTTGTTTCTAATAGTAGCCTCACGCTTTTTAAATTCAATGCTGATTTATAGTTTATTTTTACATTTTTTTGAATGAAGGGCCATTGTTACATCCTTATTAATATTTTGACAGTCCAGGATTTCTTCCTCAGGTGTCCCTGAAGCTCCTATCACCAGAGTACCCAAAATCTAGTCCCTGTGACCTTTCCACTCCCCTCCTCTCTTGGATGCCTCAGGTATCTGGTCAGCTTTCTGAGTTTGTCTGGTCAGCTTTCCGAGTTTGTCTTTAACCCTTTGTTTTTTCTATAGTCCACATGTAAGTGAAACCATCTGACATTTCTCTTTATTCTTCTGACTTAATTAATTGACCACCATCCCTTCCAGCTCCATCCATGTTGCTGAAATGGAATGAGCTCATCCTTTTTGACGACCGAGTAGTATTCCACAGCATGTATAGACAACATCCTCTCGATCCATTCATCTCTTCTGGACACTTAGGTTGTTTCCATACCTTGACTCTTGTAAATAGTGCTGCAATAAACATAGTGGTGCAGGTGTCCTTTCTAACTAGTGTTTTTGTGCTTTTTGAGTGGATACCTTAGGAGTGGATTTGCTGGGTATACTGTAGATCCATTTTTCATTTTTCAAGGAATTTCCACACTTCTTTCTACTGTGGCTGGGCCAGTCTAGATTCCCACCAACAATGTGAGAGAGTTCCTTTTTCTCTCCACCCTTCCCGACACTTATCTGTGGAATTTTTTTGCTCTGGGCCATTCACACAGGTGGGAGGTTGTGTCCCACTGTGGTTTTGATTGGCATTTCCCTGCTAAGTGCTGATGGGCATCTTTTCACACGCCTGTCTGCATGTCGTCTTGGAGAAGTCTGGTCTTCTGCCCATGTTTCGCTGGACTGCTTCCTCTGGGCCCTTTGGGGATCTCTGCCATCAGCTGGCCCACACTACGGCATACAGATACTCTCTCTGCTCAGTGGGTGTCTCTTCATTTTGGTCACTGTCTCTCTCCCATACAGCTTTAGTTTGATGTAGTCCCAGTTCACATTTTCTTTGCAACTCGGGTAGCATCAAAATTTTTAGAGAGACAAAAATGGCATCACTGTGTGGCTGGGGGTGGTGACATTGGATGTCCCGCTTATGTAGGGGATATTGAGACACTACGGTATCTTCCTGTTCTCCATCGAGGAGAACTGACTTAGCAGTAGGAACAGTGGGAGCTCATGAAAGCGCTCAGCTAACCTCCGTGGAAGCACAGCTCAGGTAGGCCCGGACAGAAGAGCGCAGAGGCGCTGCCAGCGGGCAGTGGAGCCGCGCCCCACAGAGCACGGCAGCAGGCTCGGCCGCTGGCTGCCTCTGCCACTCCCTAGCCGCCCCGCCCCACCCCGCCCTGCGCAGTGTTTTTGGGGGCCTACTGGGCCCTGCGTCAAATGCTGATACGCTAACCATGGAGAAAGGAGGTGCCTGGCAGGAGTACTCAGCCTGACCAGAAGCAGAGTTCCGTGACCCCTGGAGCTGTCAGGCCCCCTTGGTGCAAAGTGGGCTCAGCTGCCCCCAGGGTGATGCACTGCGGGGCCAGAGAGGAGGCAGGTGATGCCGTTGGAGGGCGCTCCAGGTGGCCCAGCTGCCCCCAGGTGGCTGGCGAGGGCTGGGGAGGGGAAATCTGCCCCCATGATGGACAACTCGAGCTTGAGTCTGATATGGTGGTAAACGCTGGGCTCCTCAGATGGTTCAGAGGAGGGTGAACTAGCAGAGATAAGACTGAGGCTTAACAATGAGGTGTGAGCGTGGGCCGTCTTTTTCCCAAGGCATGAACAGCTTTCCTTTGTGTCGGCATTCCAGAGCCTCCCACTGCCCTTGCCGCCTGCCCCGCTAGCCCTTGGTAACCAGAGCACACCGCACAGAGCCTCCTTTCATCGCCTCACTGCCGGAAGAGCTGTGTCCTTTCCCATGTCCCGAGCCCAGGGGCTGGTCCGCTTCCAGGGTGTCCTGAATGCAGCGGTGCTCTGGCCGGGTTAGAGTCCAAGGACGTCTGCATTCTCAGCGCTTCCTGTAGCAGCAGAAGTTGTAAAAATCATTACAAATGTCTCGTGTTGCAGCCTCAGCAGCGGCTCTGGCCCTCATGCCCTGTGGAGTGCCGAGGCCCTTCTTTCCCCTGAGGGCGGGTAGACGTGCTTTCTGGGTAGCGGAAGTGTCTTACTCATTCAATCCAGGCCGTCACTGAATATCTTGACATGAGACAGGAGTGTTAGCAAATCAGTGTTGGGTTTACTTCCATACCCTTGGACTGCAGGACGCTACTTGGACAATACTGGTGGCAAGAAAGGCACCTGAGCAACCAGAAGATCTGGCTGCTTCCCTCAGACAGCACCCCACCAGCTCCGGGGGCTTCACCCTCAGGAGGCCAAGCGGTCGCGGGGGCCCTGCCATCTCTGACAACACCTCCCCATTCTGTCCCGCTCCCTGGCGGGCTGGTCAGGATGGCAGGGAGGCCGGTCAGCAGCAAAGCAAAGACAGTTCCCGGCTGCAGCCCTCGGGGCAGGCGGGGGCTGGTCCTGCACTGGGCCTAGCGCTGCCAGGAGCTTGGCCCTGCCGTGCTCACACCAGGCAGGCTGAGTTGTGGTGATGCGAGGGGTCCGTGTCAGGGGGCCTAACGTGAAGGACTTAGTCTGGGGGCTGTTTTTCTTTATTTTTCACGACAGAATGCTCATGAATTCCTGGGCTGTCTACCCGCCTTACGTGGATCCTTCTTGGGGAGACTGCGCCCAGGCATCACCACCTGGCGGGCGCAGCGGGAGCCCTGCTCTGGGCACGGCAGCAGCTCCTGACCTAAGACACCCGGTGCAGTGGGCGTCCGGACGGGCCAGTGCGCAGGGTCTGAGTGGGCCACGGGGAGCCTCACACCCGCTCCCGCATAGGCTGCCAGCACCCCCTGGGCCCGGCACCTCAGTTTTTATGTAATAGAAACTGCTGGGACCCACAGCTTTTACTGTAGCCAGAGGCACTCTGGCCAGTGCGTGAGGACCGACGTCCAGCCCGACACACAGACGCTCTGGGCCCACCGGAGTGAAGCGTGGCCCCTGGCTGGGGAGGGGCCTCAGGGCTCCTCAGCTACACAGCTGTGGACAGTGGTACTCATGGCCTCTGGAAGCGACTGGACGTGACAGCACAGGGCCGGCTGACGCTTAGGTGCCTGCCGGTCCTGTGTGGGCTGTGATGGACTGGCCCGGGGCACCCCCTTCCTGCCTGTGGCCCACCCCACTGCTGCGACGTGAAGGCCGCCCCCCACCTGTGCTCACCCTCCCCTCTGGGGGCTCCGAGGGCTGGGGGGAGCTCTAGGGGCTTCCAGGGCACAGCGGGACTACCCAGGGAGAGCCTTTCTGTCGTCACCAATCGAGGAAACAGCGTCACACTGCGTGCAGCGGTGGCACCCAGGCCTGGCCGCGTGTCCACCCTTGTCCACAGTCTCTCCCCCTCCCCTACCTCTACTGTCTCGTGAGTCGGCCTGAGATTTCACTCGATGCCTCCAGCCGACTCGTTTCACGCAGTGCTACTGACCTGCAGGTTCACCCGACCACGCAGCCGACCAGTCGCCTCCTCACCCCCACGCAGGGCCACGCCGGTCTGTGCCGTCTGCTGTCTGGTCAGCGGTGGCTGGTGCCCAGCGCATGAGGGTCTCCTCTGTTTTGGGGTTTTCACGTTGAGATGAACACACAGACACGGACTCGAGGGCACTGGCCTGCGCCTTTCCCGGGGGGCCCGTCCTGCTGTGTGGGGGGCGCTGCTGTGCCTGGCCCACGCGCTGGGGTCTGTTTCCACATCTGTAAGCCACACAACACCCACCATGAGGCCCTGGGAGTCCCCCGGGCAAAGGGAGGACGCTGGTCACAGGCTCCAGGCCCCTCTCCTGCCAGCGCCTCACCTGCAGTCACAGCTCTGCCCTGGTCTCAGACTTAGGAAGGCGAGTCCGCGGGCCCCAGACAGCTTGTCTCTCCAGGCGATCGGGCAGTGGCCAGAGCGGGCACGGGACACCGAGGCACCCCGTGTCGCTGGCCGCCTCATCCACACCACGCCCTGGTCTGTGGGCATCACGCTCTCCTCTTCCCAGACACCCCGCACCCAGCTCTGGGTTTGCTCACAAGCGGCCACAACCGCCAGGTTCATGTCTGCCTCCCACCCCTGCACGTCAATCTCTGCACGCCCACCCCTGCATGTCCACACTGGCGCGCCCACCCTTGCAGGCCCTCCCCTCATGCCCACCCGTCCCTCACATCCACCCTTGCACGCCCACCCCTCACGCTCACCCCTGCACGTCCATACCTACGCATGCACTCCTTACGCCCGCCTCTGCATGGCCATCCTGCACTGCTTTGCTTCTGATGAGAATCCCGGCCACACTGGCTACCCTCGCTGCCCGGCCCGGCCTCGCCTCCGGAGACTATTGTCTCTGAGGTCGGCCTTGCTGCTACCTCACCCCGGGGTGATGTCAGGAAGGCGCCATCTGCTGACTCCACGAGGTGTCGCGTGCTCTGTGACCCTCTCCCCCGTGACCCCGCGCGCATCTGGAACCCTGTCCCACGTCACCTGAGCTTGGCCCTGGGGTGACCCGGCGGCCCGAGAGGAGCAGCGTGCCACCTCTGCCCCGTCCCTCTCTGCTCCTCTTCGCCCAGTTCCTGCGGAGAGGAGCAGGGACTGCTCCTGCCTCCGAGACCCCCGGTGGGGCTTCCTAAGTACCAGTGTGGACGGTGGAGTTTGACCTGAGCAAACAAATGGGGAAGGTCGAGGCCTCTGCTCCCGCAGCAGGCGGCGGCTTGTGGGTGCTTGTGCGCCGGGGCCCGGGGCCCGGGGCCCCCTAGGGAATGGCCGCGGGCAGGTGGAGTCAGCCGGGGCTGGGCAGCTGAGCGCCTCGCTGGGCAGCTCGCTGCCCAAGTACAGGCGGTTGGCAGACACCAGTTCCGCGCTGGAGCCGGGGTGGGGGCGGGAGGCAGAGGGCAGTTGCCACAGGGCCCGCGTGTCCTGCGCCCTACACCGGCTTCCCACAGCGAGGCTCCCCAAGCTTCCCTGACTAGTCCCTGGGAGTGGGGCGGAGGCGCGCGGCTGGCAGAACCCGCAGGCCACATCCAAGGCTCCCGGGCCTGACCCCACAGCCCCCTGGCCTGGCTGCCCCAGTGGGGCAGGGCCGCTGCCAGCCCCCTCAGGATCCTCCCTCCATCGGGTCTGTCCTCTCAGAGGAGCTGAGCGTGCAGCCCGAGGAGGGCGCCTCCTGTTGGCCAACCCGAGATTCTCAGAGTCGTTCTGCCTGTGCCCATGAGTGGGGCTGGGATGGGGACTTCGCCAGAAAATCCAGCGGCCTCGGGGTGCTGTCCGGCTCGCTTCGCCCCTCCCCACAGTTCTGCAGGCTGCTGAGGGCAGCATGGCCAGGCCGGGGGGCTGGGCCTGGTGGTGCCCTCTCAGGGTTCGGCTTCCCTTGGGGGCCTGCAGCACAGCCTCAGCCCCTGAGACCGCTCCTCACGGACTCGCCTTCAAGGCCTCACCTGGGGCTTCCTTGTCTTCTCAGGAGCACCTGAAGGCCTTTGATGACCAGGTCAACGCTTTCTTGGACAATATGTTTGGGCCTCGAGGTAAGTGAGACCTCCTTAATATAGGGACCCAAGTGGGGGAGACGGTTGTCATATCGAGCGTGTGTTTACTTCAGGATGCGCCTGCCTTGTCAGGACACCCGCCCTCCCCAGGACGTCCCAGAGCCCCAGCGTGAGGCCCCTTCCCAGACCTAGCTAGCCCTGCCTCCCGCACCGGCTCCATCTCCCCAGCCCGACCCCTCCACGCCGGCTCCTACCTCCTCTGCTCCATTCTGGACTTTGCGCCTCTTCAAAGACCTGTGCTTGTGCTCACCCAGGCTGAGGCGGGGGTGCCAGCCTCTCAGTGCCTGCCCTCCATCACTGCAGTGACCCATCCATGCTCTTGCCGCTTCCTCACCCCCAGCACCCCCCGCCCAGTGCAGTCATCTCTCCCTTGGTCATGGGCCGTAGCTGTGACCTCCTGCTTCTCCTCATCCCCATCACTTTGCCCTGTCACTTGGGGTCAGCTTAACCTGAATCCTGTGGGGCGTGGACACACCGACTGGCCAGCTGCAAGGCTGCAGCCCAGCTGCTCCCACCCCTGCGGCCTCTGCAGTGGCCGGCTCCCCCTTAGGCATGCAGGCGCATGAGACCTTCTGACTCAACCTCTAGAGGCTCTCCCCAGCATTTGCGGGTTGGGGCTCCCTTGGGGCCATCTCTTTCCCCACCCTGTTGTCTCCTCTGGGCATGCCTGAGGTCAGTTGCTCGGGCACAGGTCTGGGTCCATGGTCTCCACGGCCTCCACAGCCTGTTAGTGTTCCAGGAGAAGCGGGCGAATCTGTCCCGAGCACACGGTTCAAGGGCGCCTGCTCCCTCACCGGGCCACACACCCACGCTCGTTCCTCAGCCGCCGGGACGGGGAGAGGTTTTCCTGATTTTCAAGTCTGTGGCAGCGACCTTTTTTCACTGTACTTTTTACTGTGGTGACACGGTCGATGACACTGTAAGTCTCAGGTGCAGGTCACGCCCTTCACAGTCTTCCACCACAGTGCTCGGAGCCTCTTGCCTTTGCTCTCCCCTGCTTCCCCCAGGAGCCTCCCTGCTGGTTTGTACCGCTTTGGCTGTGTCCATTCCCCTGTGTTACTTCTTATATCCCATTTATGAATGCCATCATTAAGTATTTGACTTCAAATGGCAAGATTTTATCTTTTTTTGTAGCTCAGTCATATTCCAGTGTGCACATAGACTGCTTTCTCCTAAGTCGCTCATCTGTCTTTGAGGATTTAGGTCGTTTCCAAACATGGCTTTTGTGAGGAGGGCTGTAGTGAACATGGAAGTGCAAATATCCCTTCAAATCAGTGATTTTGCATTCTTCAGGTAGATACCTAGGAGTGGAATTGCTGGGTCACAGGCTACATCTGTTCTTAGCATTTTGAGAAACTAACACACTGCTTTCCGCGGGAGCTGAGTCAGTCTGCATTCCCTCTCGCTGCGTAAGTGGCTTCCTTTCCCCCACATCCTCACACTTGCTGTTTCTGCTCTTTTTGACTTAGTTTTTGTGTGTGGTGTAAGACAGTGGCCCAGTTTCACTCTTCTGCCTGTAGCCGTCAGCGTTCCCAGCACCGTTTCTTGAGGCTTTCCTTGCTCCGGTGTGTGTTCTTTGCTTCTTCGTAGATTCATCGCCCGTACTAGTGTGGGCCTACCGTGGGCTCCCCGTGTCCCCACACTCCTGTAATGACTGTAGCTTTGGGGTCTAGGCGTGTGATACCGACATTGTTACTCCTCTTTGTCAGGATTGCCTTGGCTACTTGGGGCTTTCTGTGCTTCCATATGAATTTCAGGTGTCATGGAAACCTTGATAGGGATTGCAGTGCATCTGTATATTGCCTTGGGTCAAATGGTATTTTATCAGAGTTAATTCTTCTGATCCATGAGCAGAAAGCACCTTTCCATTTGTGTTTTCATCCACTTCTTTTAACAGTGCCTTATAGTTTCTGTTGTGCGGCTCCTTCACCTCCTTTGTTTACTCCTTGGTACTAATTCTTCTTGATGTGGGAGGAAAGGGGATTGTTTTCCTGATTCTTGTAGTTCACTGTTTGCATGTAGGAAAGCAACTTATAAAAAAAAAAAAAAGATTTATTTATTTATGCATACGAGAACTGGGGTGTAGCCAGAAGTGCAGGGGTGGGAGGATTCCCCAGAGTGGGGAGCAGAACAAGCAGCTCCATGAACTCCACTGTGCAGTGGGAAGCATCAGGCAAGACAGGAGGGGTCTGCTGCGCTCTGTGTGTACTCTGCTGCTTGGCTGGCGATAGCTTGTTAACTCTGAGACTTACCCCCCGTGCCACCAGGAAGGCCTAGAAAGCAACATATTTTTATAAATTGATTTTATAACCTGCCAAGTTACTGATTTACTATTTCTAATAGTTTTTAGTGGCGTGTATCATGGCATCAGCAAATAGTGATAGTTCCACTTCTCCTTTTCTGATTTGGATTCCCTTTATGTCTTTCTCTCACCTGATGGCTCTGGCCAGGACTCCAGCACTGTGCTGCATGGCAATGGCGTGAGCCTCTGGCCTATACCCCACAGTCTGTGTGCATAAATAAATAAATCTTTAAAAAAAAAAAAAAAGATTTATTTGTGCATACAGAACTGGGGTATAGGCCAGAGGTTCAGGAGCGGCGAGAGGCTTCACCAGAGACAGAGTGGGGAGCAGAACAGGCAGATCGACGAAGTCCACTGCTGAGGGGAGCAGCGGGCGGGTCAGGAGAGGTCTGCTGTGCCATGTGGTCACCTCCGGGGCAGGCGGGGATCCAACTCATGCGGAAGCGGCCTCAGATTCTCAGTGCTGTGCTTTAACCCGCTGCGCCACCAGGGAGGGCCCTGCTGTGATTTTGATTGTTTCCTCCCTCTCCTGGCCCCTGGTTTTGTGTTGTTGTTGTCTGGTTGAAGTCCTCTGGGGAGCGGGAGGTGTGTGAGTGTGCTGTGCCTCCCCCCAGGGCTGCGCTTGCCCTGGCCGCAGGCCTGGTAGCTTATGTCCTTATTTTCGTTGGGCGCCAGGTGCTTTTTAATTCCCTCTGCCCCCCCCCCCCACCAGTAACCACTTGGGGGCGTCACTCAAGTCTCCACACAGGAGAGGTTCCCGCTTGCTTTCTGTGGTGGTTTTCTGCTTTGAGACCAAGGGGACTCTCGGTATGTTTTCAGCCTCCGTGCCCGGGGCCTGGCACGAGGCCTGTCCTGGGGTGTGTCCAAGTGCACGTGAGAGGAACGTGCATCCTCTTTGGTGCCCTGTATGTGTCCTTCAGGCCACATGACTTGGTTCTTTGTTGACGGCTGTGACTCCCAGTTCGCTTTCCGTCTGGTTGACCTGAGCATTGAGTCCCGACCACTGATTCTTGCCCGTGTGTTTTCAGACTTGGTAGGAGTCGCCTCACCAGTCTCGCTGCTCCTTCAGCGGGGAGCATCTGCCAGGAGCGAGCTGTCTCCCTGAGTGGTGCCCAACTCTTCCATGCCAGTCCCCCGCCTCGCCTTCTGCTGGTCTGGACGGCTGGTCCTGCCTTTCTTGGGGCCGCTGGCATTTTCAGTGCTGTGCACCCTCGCCCCTCCTGCGAGGACTCATGCAGCTGACGGCCCCCTGCAGTTCACAGGCGTGTGGAAAGGCTGGGAAAATGGGCCGTGGCGCACACGGTCATTTCGCCAGGGCTTCAAACACAGCGGCCTTCCCTCTGCTCACTCACGCTGTCTCATGACCACCTGCTGCGGGAGAGGGACCAGGCCCGCCCTCCCTCCTGCGGCTGGCGGGGCGAGGCCGGGTGGCGGCGTCCCGTCCACTCGGACACCTGGCCAGTCTCGGCCGGGCCCTACCCGGGGTCAGTTGGCCCTGTGACATGTGTGTGCTGGGGGTGGTCAGGCCAGGCTTCACTGCCTGCTCCGTGGACGTGTCTTTGGTAGCGAGGTGGCAGTGACCGCGAGCCCTCCCGTCCTGTCAGTGCTCCAGCCAGCTGGCCCTGCGCAGGCCCTGCCCGGCCATGTCGCCCCACCAGGGGCCTCATCAGGGCCGTCCTGAGCCACGGCAGAGAGCGCCTCTGGACGGAGGTATCGGGGTCACTTGTGTGTGGCCCCACTTTTGTCGGGACAGTTGTGACTCCCTTTAGTGACGGTGGCAGACAGCTGCAGGGTGTGGTGCTTCTGGTCCAGGCCGTGTGCCCAGCTCCCTGCCCAGCAGGTGCGCCCCATGGCGCCCCCTTGCCTGGCACCAAGCAGAGCTGGGGTGTAAAGAGACCGGGGGCCTGGGCCCCGCTCCCAAGGGCGCTCTGGTCACCATGTCCTTGAATTGGAGCCCCCCCCCACTCAACCCCCTGTCTTTGTGACCCTGTCTTTGTGCCCTGTCCTGCTCTCTGCCTTTGAGGACCGGCACTGGCCACTCCCAGAGCTCTGATAGACAGGAACCATCTCCTTGGAGATGACAGTGTGACCTTGACCTCTGACGCCTGGCTCACGTCCCACTATGGGCATCCGCTGGGCCAGAGTCTGGGCACTGTGTGTTGGTCACCTCAGGGTCTGTGAGGACAGCCTGTGGAGGGCAGTCGGGGGGCCAGAGGGACGTGTGGGGTGGACATGGGTCCTGGTGCCCTCACAGATGGCCGTGAGGCAGCGGGGCAACTGCACAGCGGGATCATCCCGGCTGGGGCAGCCGACCCTGACGCGGACTCCCATGCTCAGCCCTCCCACTCATCTGCGAGGTGCATCCTCAGCGGCACTCAGCCCCTCTCTTTGCAGACACACGTGTCCGGGGCTGGCTACTGCTGGACTCCTACCTGCCCACCTTCTGCCTCACTGTCCTTTACCTGCTCTCCATCTGGCTGGGCAACAAGTACATGAAGCACCGGCCCGCGCTCTCCCTCCGGGGCGCCCTGACCGTGTACAACCTGGGCGTCACCCTGCTGTCTGCCTACATGCTGGCCGAGGTAGGTGCGGGCGTGGGCCAGGCCTGGGCGTGGGTCCTGCTGGGAGTGCACGGTCCCCCTCCGTGCACTGGGGGACAGGGAGCCTGGCGAGCGGGGCAGCAGCGGCCCCCAAGTGCTGCCCGGCTGTGGTGGAGATGGCAGGCGGTGCCTTCCCGCGGGAAATGAGCCCCCCTCCGCGCCGGGCTGGGCTGCCGCCTCTGGGCACTGCTGCTCAGGGGTGCGGGCCGGCTAGCTGGGCGGGGTGCACAAAACCAGGAGAGCCCGAGGACTTCCATGCCCCATGCTCCTCTCCACGGGCGGGGACCTGAACTGCAGCACAGCCACGGATGGGGGGCTCCCTGCGCCCAGCCACACAGCCTGCTACCCAGGGCAGCACCCAGCCCCAGAGGACACCCTGGGGTTCTAGTGCAACCGGGCTCACATGCCGCAGGGCCGGGGCGGTGGACAGTGCCAGGCGCGGCGGCCCAGTCAGGTCCTGGCTGACTTTTACTGTCCCACCTGGTGCACTGTGACCGCAGGGGCCCAACGTGCCTGGGCAGGATCGCTGAGCCCAGTGCCCTTGGGCGGGCGCTGGGGGAACAGTGCCCACTCAGGCTGTGTGAGGCGCACTGGCCGGGATGCCCCGGGGCATGAGCACAGCCCCAGGCCCGAGGCAGGAGACACAGGCGGTGGGACAAGCACCAGGCCCTGGGCAGCAGGGGTCTGGCTGGGACCATGTGCACGTCCCAGAGCCGGAGTGCCGCAGGGGGCGCCCTCACCTGGGAGAGGGCCATGCCAGTCAGCAGCCTGGGAAGCCTGCTGGCCTGTAGCTCGTGAGTGGCGATTAGTGATTCCACGCGGGGAATTGCCCTGCTCTTCCCGGCTCAGAGCAGACCGCTCGGTCCAGCACCCGGTTTGGAGCGCGAGCTCAGAGGCCGCCGCTCAGACCTGCAGCCGGCACGAGCTGGAAACAAACGGAAACGCCGCTTCCCTCCAGGTTCTGACTTGTCTCCCTTTGACCCGGACAGCTCATCCTGTCCAGCTGGGAAGGCGGCTACAACCTCCAGTGCCAGGACCTGGCCAGCGCGGGGGCCGCCGACGTCCGGGTGAGTGTGGGCTCTGCCCAAGTGGCAGAGGTGCCCGCCGGGCCTGCGGCCTGCCCCGCGGCTCCTGAGCAGGAGACAGCGCCGTGTGCGGAGGCAGGACAGGCCAGAGCGCCGGCACGGCCCATGCACCCCGGGGGGCGGCTTCACGCAGTGTCAGGACTAAGTCTACAACCGGGAAAGAGCCGCGCCCCAGACTGCGAGAAATGTACAGCCAGTGCCTCCTGGCCGTGCACGACGCTGGCGACGTCCCGACGCCCACCGCAGTGGCGTGGCTGGCATCTGCCCGGCGCAGGCGTGTGCTTTGACATGCGACAGTGATGGGCGAGCGAGCCCAGAAGCCGGGTCAGACGGGCCGCAGCCCTCGCGCTCTGTGGGAGGCCAGGTTCTGTGACTCTCTGCCCTGCGCCCTGAGCCCTGGGGCCCGGGACACGGGGGCCGCGGCCGAGCCGGGCGCCGTCAGGCCGCGGGGCCCTGAGGTGCGCCGTGCTGCTGGGGGTGGGCGGCCACTAACAGATGTCAGCCACCTTTCTGTCAAGATGAGTTTATCTTTGCGTAGAAGAGCTGGGTGCAGGCCAGAAGGTGCGAGGACGCCCCAGAGACAGTGGGGAGCAGAACAGGCAGGTCCCCTGAAACCCAAGGCTGAGGGGGCAGCGGGGAGACAGGAGGGTCTGCTGCACCCTGGGGGTCCCTCCCTGGCTGGGGGTGGACTTGGGCCTCAGCAGTGACATCCTGAGACTGACCCCTGCGCCCCAGGAGGCCTGTTGGTGTGACCTTTTGAGGGTAAAACACAATGCATTTTAGGAAGATTTAGAGTGACTTCTGTGGGGAGTTCGCCCACAGCTTGGGACTGAGGGAGACCGCACAGTGACAAGCAGAAAGCCCCCAGCCTTGCGGGAGGGGGCGGGCAGGGGGGCAACAGGGGCTCGTGCCTGACCCCACCTGGCCGCAGGGCTCCCACCCCGTGCCGGGCTCACGCGGCCCAGACCCGCCGCAGGCTCCCCAGCCACAGCTGCGTGTCGGCGACAGAGGGCAGCAGAGGCTTGGGGACCGGGCAGTGCCCCCCCACAGGCCCCTGGGACATCCTGGTCGGGCTTCGGAAAGATGACAAGATAGCCACGTCCCCAGCGCGGTGCTCCAGAGCAATACGATAGCTTGGGTTTGCTTATAATTTTCACATTCGTCCCGCCCCAAAATGGCGGGGACTAGAGTCGATCTGGCCAGTGGGACCCCGCTGAGGGGCAGGGCCGGTGGGCATGGGCCCAGACCTCTGCTAAGCCTTAGGGTTCACCTCTCTGAAGAGCTCCACCGCAAAGGTGAGCTTGCTCTCGCCCTCCTTCCTGCCACGAGCCCCGGAGTGCTGTGGCCGGTGTCTCTGACCGCTCTGACCACGCCCTCCGGCCTGGAGCTGGCCCACCACGCAGCCGTCCACGCCATGTGACCGGCCTCCCGGGACGAGCATGGCGCTCTCCGACCCAGCCCCGCCGCGCGTCTCCCCACCCACACTCCACAGGGCCTCTGGCGTCTCCCCACGCCTGTGACGGGGCCGGGGCCGGGGTCTGGACCTGCGTCAGGATGCGGCCGGCGGCTCAGGCTGCTCCGAGGGGTGACGTGTGGGGGCCGGGCCTGGCGGACCCCGCGCTCACCCCGTGCCCGGCAGGTGGCCAGAGTGCTGTGGTGGTACTACTTCTCCAAGTCCATCGAGTTCCTGGACACCATCTTCTTTGTTTTGCGCAAGAAAACCAGCCAGATCACGTTCCTGCATGTGTACCACCACGCCTCCATGTTCAACATCTGGTGGTGCGTCCTGAACTGGATCCCGTGTGGGCAGAGTGAGTGTGGGGGGGCACGCGACATGTGGGTGGCACCCTAGGGCCCCATCCCGCCCAGCACAGTTGGCCTTTCCTCAGACACACTCACGCCCCTGGGGCAGCGCACCCACCTCCAGTGAGACTCGGGCGGCCCCAGGGCCCGGTGCCCGTGGGTGTGCTTGGCAGACCTCGAGGCGCCGCTTTCTCCACCAAGCATGGGCGCCTCTGGCGGGGCCGGGCCTCAGCCCAGCAGTGGCCGTGTTGAGAGCTTGCCGGAGCAGTGCTCCCCAGCCGCGAGGGCAGACCGGCAAGTCTGGGCCCAGGGCCTCCAGGCCAGCTCGGAGTACCCTGGTCCTGGGCTTTGGGAACCCCGTCACCCTCGCTGCCTTCAAGGGGAGGCCGAGGGCGCAGCGCCATTGGGGCTGGGGGGCGGTCTGCACCCTGAGCTGTGCTGCCCCACAGGCTTCTTCGGCCCCACGCTGAACAGCTTCATCCACATCCTGATGTACTCCTACTACGGGCTGTCTGTGTTCCCGTCCATGCACAAGTACCTTTGGTGGAAGAAGTACCTCACGCAGGCCCAGCTGGTGCGTACAGCCGTCCCCCCACCCCCACCACAGCCGGCCCCAGGTCCCGGCGCTGGGGCTGCCCGTGTTCCCTTAGTGGCCTCCTGGCTGCTGACCCCGGTGGGCAGCTACCCCTGTGTGGGCAGCTCTGCCACGACCTCCCCGGGCCGCAGTGGGCATCTGGGCACCGACCCCACACGCTCACAGGCGGGCCTGGCAGGTGCAGTTCCTGCTGACCATCACCCACACGCTGAGCGCCGTGGTGCGGCCCTGCGGATTCCCCCGCGGCTGCCTGCTCTTCCAGTCATCCTACATGCTGAGCCTGGTCGTCCTGTTCCTCAACTTCTACGTCCAGGTGAGTGCGCCGGCTACACTGGCCGCGTGGCAGGGGCGTGCGTGGCCACCGCAGCCGGGACGGGGAGTGGGGTGGACTCCCGTCTACTGTGCCATGAGGCTGACGAGCCCCCAGGTCGGAGCTGGGCCCCACCCACCCCCCCGTCCAGCATGAGGGGGCAGGGGGACAGCAGAGGCGGCCAGCAGGTCCCAGGAGGCTCCCGGGCCGAGTGCGGATCTTGGCATCAGCTCAGCCACTGTCCGAGCTCGGCCTTTCCGAGTCTGCACAAAGCTGGGAGCTGGGGGAGACTTGCGCCTCCCCCTCTGCCCCGTGAGCCTGACCCCGCAGGGCTGGGCAGAGCGTTGTGGGGCGAGGGGGGCAGGCGACGGGTCTTTAGGCGTCCAGGCCAGCTGGCTCGCGTCCCCGGGAGAGGGCCCTGCCATCGGCATGCAGCCGCCTCTTGGACAGAGGGCTCTCGGCCCACTTCCTGTCTCTGTCATTTTCACGATTTCATGAAATCATGATTTCATGATTTGATCTTTTGTGGCAACACCGCCATCTAGCCCATGGGCCTGGCTGACCCGCGAGGTGGCACCTGTGTGCGCGGGAGGGTGTGGGGCGAAGCTGCGGGCAGCTGGCCACCGCCTGGGGATGAGCAGTCCGTGCGACCAGCGCGGACCAGCAAGGAGAGGCCACGTTTCCTTTCCTGCCATTTCTCTAATTAAGACCTGAAAGGGAGAAGGGACTCGGCCCCGTGCAGAGGCTGCTTGGCCAGCCCTGTCCCCCCAGAAGCTGGGGGGGTGTCCCCCGGCCCCCGGCTGTGGAAGGAGATGCTCCGAGGAGAGGTGACACCCTGTGCTGGGGCGTCTCTGCCCTCCCACGGGCGGGAGTGCGCTCAGGCAGGTGCTCTGGCCTGAGTGCGCCCCGCCCCGCTGGGCCCGCTGACACTTCAGCGGGGTCCAAACAAAAAGCTATGTTGAGTCTAGCTGGGAGGTGCTGACAGGGGTGGGGAGGGACTAGGGGACCCCTAGATCCCAGTGCATCTGCTGTGACATGGTGGTGTCACTCTGATGAGATGCGGGGTGCTGGGTTCCCTCTGAGAAATGCCTGAAGGGCCCCTCTCTGGCTCGAGAGAGGCCACCAGTGACACCGGCAGGCGACAGGTGCTGTCCAAGGAAGGAGGCAGCCGCTGGGCCTGAGGGGCAGGTCTGGGAGAGGGGCCTGCGGGCCTGGGAGGGAAGCTGCCTGGCTGGGTGGGGACTCAGCCTGAGGCGCTCTGGCCCCTGCCTAGGCCTTCCCCACATCCCCACAGCGTGGGGCCTTCTCGTGTCTGCGGCTGGCAGAATGACCGTGCCCGACATCTCAGCCCCCTCCGGCTTCTGGTCTTCTCACGCCTCTTCCCAAATTTTCTACGGGACGCTCCATTATTGCTTTAAAATAGAGGCGACGGGTCAGGTGTTTATGCCCCACACCCAGCCAGACCAGAGCTCGTTGCCACCCTTTCACGCCCATGCGGTTCTGCAACGGCCACATCCCGTTGGGGTCGCCACTCGTGCAGGCCTGGTGCCAGGCCCTGTCGTGTGGACCCTGAGCACCGCGGTAAAGAGGTGCAGCCCCGCGCCGTCTGGGTTTTCACCTTGCTTGCAGCCAGAGGTCTGGCGCGGCCTGCGGGAGCGGTTCTCCCGGAAGCCCCTCCTGGCAGCCGCCGCACAAGCTCGCTGACGGCCCTCTCCTCTCCCCGACCACCCACAGACATACCGGAAGAAGCCGGCGAGGACAGGCGTGGACGGGCGCCCCGCCGGGAAGGACGCCCAGAACGGCTCTGCCAAGGCCCGTGGCCCGGCAGCCAACGGCGTGACGGACAAGAAGGCCCAGTGAGCCCCGCAGGGCGGCCGCGGACCAGGCCAGAGCCAGACTGGGCCGTGATCTCGGCCCCACATCCACTAACTTCTCTCGCGTTTCTAAATCACTTGCACTGGAATGTACTAAGACACTGCTGTTAGGTTAGCCTGTTAGCGGAGGCTGCTCAGGGCAGCTCGGCTCCCTCCAGCGGCCCAGGGCCGACGCCTGGGCCTGGAGCAGGGCGGCTCGTCCGGCGGGTCCGCCAACAAAAGTTAGTTTGTTCAGGTTGTAACGTTTAAAGCAGAAAGTTAAGTCTTTTCCTACTGGGCACTCTGCCCAGTGTTAGCAATAAGCGCCAGTGCTGCAGGGTCCTGCCCCCTGGCCCTACCCCCAACCCCATCCCGGCTCCGCTCCACCCCTCACAGACCAGCTGGGCCACAGGCCGGGAATAGTCTCTGCTTGGTTTTTCCTCAAGGGATGATTTTTCTGAGTAAAAGACCTGCGTCAGCCTCCTGGGGGAGCCTTGGGGAGCCGCCCTCTGCTTCCCTCGGGCCTGCCCCCCAGACCCGGTCAGGAGGCGCCAGGCTCAGACTCATGGGCAGGACCAGCTGCCACCCGCTCCCCCACTGGGCCACCCTCCGGCGCCTGTGGTGCCGCAATTCACAGGCGGGCCTTGCACCATTCCACCAAGAGCAGGGGGTGGCGGCCAGCGGAAGGCAGTGGGGCGGCCCTCGGGCTGCCCTGTCCCCTACGGCCGCCTGCCCTGTGGCTGCCGGGGAGGAGGGGCGAGAGGCTAAGGGCAGGCCTGAGTCAGTGCGCAAGCAGGTGGCCCGGCCTGGGGCCTGCCCCGCCCCGCCCTGAGCTCTAGTTTTAAAACCCCTTGGGGCAAAGCACTGGGTTTTGTACCAAGTTTTCTCACTTCAGTTTCCAGTAAGCTGCCCTCTCAGGACCTGCCCTCGAGCCCCTCGAGCAGCCAGGAGCCCCTCCCTGTTATTGTGAACCTCACCTACTCTGTCTGGGTGCTCGTTCCGCCTGGAGCTGAGCTGCAGCACAGGTCACGCAGGGCCCACTGGTGCCCGGGGGAGCAGAGTCGCAGCTAGCCCCAGCCAGGCGCTGTCGGCGCTGTCTCAGGCGGGGCAGGTGGCCACGAGGCAGCAGATAGGCCGCAGGTCGGGCACCGAGTCCCTGGGCCTCCTGGTGCGTGGGGGTTTGGGTGGGGGTGTGGTCCTCATCCCCACCAGGCCTCCAGGGTCACCTGGGGCTGAGAAACAGCTGCCTCCTCGGCCTCTGACCCTGGCTGGTTGAGTGTGCGTCCTGCTGCCAGCTTGCAGCTTAAGAGAGATGTAAAGAGAAAAACCAAAACTCTTTCCCAGGGCCTCTCCCTGGTAGGCATGAGGCTGAGCGGTGATCCAAGATCCAGACCCCACAGAGTTTGCTCAGCGCCTGCCTGTGGGGCTGTCGGGCTTCCTGGGGGCAGCTCCGTGGAGGCGGCTTGCTCGGGTCCCTGGGCTTGGGGGGCAGGCTGCTGCCCACGGGGTCAGGGCAGGGCACGGGCAGGAGAGCCCACTTTCTCTGTAGACACTTTCTCTGTGTGATTACTGTGTAATAAATCGATTTTTACACTGATGTAAAGCCTACTGCAATGTGTCTTACCTGGGTTTGAGAAAAACCCCAAAATGACACCTGTGGCGTTTCCGGAACCTGGTCTTCAGGCGTGTGTGCACGACTGGTATTTAGTGACCAACACGACACACTTAATTCTGCACAACGGCCACTGTGGCCTGTGCTGGGGCCAGGTGTGTGCTGGGCTACTGAGCCCCGGGGGCTTACCTGGGCGGGCTGCAGGGAGGGGAGCGGCCACCTGTGGCACTGGGGCTGGGCTCTTTATGCCCAGTCAGTCCCTTCTGCCCTGGCTTTCGTAAGCTGTGGAATGACCATATTCCCGCAAATCGGCCCCGCCTCAGACCATGAGGGAGCTGGTGCTGGGGGGCGGGCGCGTTCTGCAATGCACAGCGAGAAGCACAGGAGACTGGGGTGGGGGAGGCCGCCCAGGGGTCCTCCCTGCTCATGAGGCTCATGAGGAGCATGACCTCTTGAGGCCAGACAAGTGCAAGAAGCCCGGGGTGGGAGCTGCTCCCCACCCAGTCTCCAGACAGGAAGGAGGAGGAGCACTGTCCTGAGGTGCCTGGGGGCGCTGGCTCCCACACCCCACAACCAGGGTGTCAGCAAGGTCTGCAGTGAAACGCCCCAGTCCTCTAGCGAGCCACACGGGGCACCTCCCCATCACTCTCTGGGGGTGACACAGCTCACCCCAACCACCAGCCTCTGAAACTGGGGCAGTGAGTTTGCTGCCCACCTCCAAGGCAGCGGGGCCCTTGTGGGTCAGGGAGGCCCAGCGACACCAGACAGACAGACCGTGGGCTTCTGGCGGCCGGGGCAGGGCCCAGGGCCCAGCCAGGGCGGACGGCCAGTGGCAGCCTCAGCGGGGCCTCCCACAAGTCACGCGCAGCGCTGCTGACCCACGCTGCGGCCGTGAAAGCATTGTGAAGCGCTGAGGTAACCGGCCAGACCCTCAGTCGGCAGTCTGCGCCCAGCACGGGGTGACTCGCACCACGGCGCCCAGCAGATGCACCCCGACAGCGGCCCTGTCTCCCTGAGGGAACTCAAACCCCTGCCCTGCTGAGCCCCTGGCCCCTCCACATCCCCTTCCTGTCCCCTCCCTGCCCCCACCTAGTCTGCCTCAGCTCAGGCTAGCAGTTCTGCTAACCACTGGAGAGACCAGTGTTTGCAAATGACAAGAAAAATAACAATTTCAAATAAAGGACCATTTTAGCCCATGCAAACATTGCAAATTAAATTCCCCCTTGAAAAGTGCTCTGGAGGGGGCCAGTCACTTCTCAAATGAAATTCTCGCTTTTAACGCCTTTGCTGACCCCATGTTAATATTGGTAAGCCAATAAATCCACTATGACTGCACCCCATTTCCAGCCAGCTGGGGGCCCAAGGGAGCCGGCTCCAGCCCCACCTCCTTCCACGCTGTCCAGGGGCTCAGGCTGAGGAGCACAGGGGCAAGGTGTCCTGCTGGAGCCACCCCTGGCCTTGACTGGGAGAGCAGCGAAGTTCCCTGCATACCTGGGGGGTTACTGGGGTCAGGCACTGCAGGGCTCCTCACACCCGAGGCTCCACTGCCGTCCACCATCCAGCCCAGCAGCCCCACGCTGTCCTTCAGGCAGGAAGGCGGCTTCCCGGCGGGAACTACAGGGAGCCGCAGGCCCCAGCACAGCTGTGACAGGGAGCTGCACCCACGCAGGCCTCCCGCTCCACCAGCAGACCCAGCCTTGGGAGCAGGGTGGGACCACGTGACAAACATGACCCCGTCCCCATGTCCTGTGCCCAAGCACAACGTCAGGCGTGAAGACCGCAGGAGCCCTCGCCACCTCTACAGTGTGGGGGGCAGTGACTTCTCAGTGTGCCACCAGCGAGCATGGAGGGGTGCTGACACGCCTCTCCTTTGTTTGCTTCCACCCCCTTCCTGGCAGGGTGCAGAGGGACAGGCCTTCCTGGTGGGCGGCAGCTTCTGGGACAGGAGCCCCTGACCACACTCAGGACAGGCGAGCAGAGCTCAGAGAACCACGCCGGGGCCTCCTGCTCCCTGGCTTCAGCTGGGATCCAAGAGGCAGGAGTGGGAGCCTTATGGTTTGGGGGACTCAAACATCTCCTGCATCAATAGGGATTCATAAATTTCACATTTAATGACTTGCTGAAGCTCTTTTGGGATTGTAAATGCACCCGTTTTTAGAAGCAGCACTAGCTTATGAAATGCCAGTTGTAAACTTCAAGGTGAGACAAGGAAGTGAAAAAGAATTCTACTGTTAAAATCAGGCAATACTCAGCAAATTGCTCATGCAATTTGCATGAGCAGGTAGGAAAATGAACCATCTAGGCAGAAATGTCACCTGAGATGGTTTTCTATTTGGAAAAAAAAAAGTCAATAGCAAACCAAAGAGAAAAAAAAAAAAGACAGTAAATACCTGATTGAGAGAAAAGGATATTCTCAAAGCAGGAAGAACTAAATATCAGGTCCAAAAAATACCACCTATGATTGATGAACCTTGTGGGCAAAAAAGTCTTTAAATGGAGCAAAGAGCCCAGGGGCATCACAAAGAGCACTCTGCATGTCTGACCCTCACCTGGGTCTACCCCCAGTCAGAGCCCACACAGACGGAGGATTCTGGGCAACGCCTCTGGGCCTCACCAAGCCTTCCTTCCCCACTGGTCTGTTCTGCCACTTCTGGATTTAGTTTCTCTTCTGACAAACGATTTGCAGCAATAGCTCACAGCACAGCCTGGATTTCCCGTCACCACATTCCCTCCACGGCATATCTCTGCATTGCCTTCTGGGATGAGTTGGATGGTCTGAGGGATCAGCTGTCCCCCGAGGTCCCCTGGCAGATCTGCTGTGCCTGGTATGACTGCAGACCCATCACTCACCTCAGCTCTGCCCAGAGAGGACGGTGCCCTGGAAACTCTCCTGCAGCAACCCATAGCTTCCACCAACCTGAGCCTTAACCCTGGCCCTCACCAAATGCCTGATGTCCTAAATTCAAAGCAACCTGTACCAACACACATAGTAGTGAAATTACTAAGCGTTAAAGCAAAGAAAGAATATTAAAGGCAGCTCGTGGGAAATGACGTGCCCCTAAAGGTATGTTCAAAAGGCTACTATTAGATTTCTCAGCAGGAATTGTACAGGTCAGGAGCATGGACAACACATTTAAAATACTCAAAGATAAAAATACAAGACATTCATGATAGGCACAACACTGTCTTTCATATATGACAGGAGGATAAAGGCTTTCTCTTACAAAAAGCTGAAAGGTTTCTCTGCGACTAGCCCTCCATTATAAAAAGAAATGCTAACCAAAAGGCACAAAATAAACTATTATAAAAAAAATGCTATCCACTCTTGTGCCTAAGTCAAAAATAACCAACACAAAACCAGACAATGTGTTAATAAGTTTAATAAGAATGTTCTACCTATCTCAGAACAGGTATGAATAAGCACAAATTCATAGGAAAGAAACATTAAAAATGTAATCTCATAGAGACCCTAGGTGCCGAGGATCTCACAGGATGAAAATGGACAGTTTATGGCAAAAAAGTGAGAGGACCCATCACAGGACAGAATGGAGAGGATCAGAACATCCTCTCCTGACACAAGCTATGCAACCTCTATTGACTGACATTCCGGATAGAGACGGAAGTGCTCTGAAAAATCACTTTCCGCGCTAACCTATGTTATTGTTATAGGGCACCCAAATCTGTTCCAGGACAAGGGGAGAGGGACACCCCTGAAGCCCCAAAACCTGCCTGCTCTAAGTGGGTTCTGCCATCCGCCGCAACAAGACAAAACATAAAACTTTAATGAAAAGGGACTTTCATACAGTAAATATACAATACGGAACACAAAGAATATAACTTCCAAATCAAACACCTGAAGTGACCCATCCCCTCGTGGGCAAAAGTCCACCCAAAAGGGATTGGCCCAAAGCAAGGCCTGAAAGCTGCCACTAGACTAAAGCACCGGGACCCATGGAAAAGGGTCAGACATGGCCAGACAAGTCTGGGAGGAAAAGAGCAACATCAAAATCAATATAAACACTGCCACGGTCACCTCCCTGCAGGTCTCTCACCCACATCTGCCTTTAACCAGTCCAGGGTCAGGAAACAAGCCCAGCTTCTTCACCACAAGCTTGCTGCTCCAAGTGGCTTCCTCAGGTCTCCTCGCTCCCCATCCTCCTTCTGGGTGGGCAGGGAACCTGGAACTTCCCTTTATCCTAGGGACCACCCTGTTACATTATGACCTCCCTTTTCTGTATAATCATAATATCAAAATATTCTGAACAACCTTCAGCTTACAATTGGATTGCCTCAGCCGCATAAGGCCTGCCTGCCTTGACAAGCAAGTGCTGCACCAGGGTGAGAAATTCCTCTTGAAGTCAAAAGTCATTAAACAACTGGCTGATTAATAAAAACAAATGGCTGTTACTGCAAAGTCTCTCTCACGGCCAGATGGAGGAAAACCCAAATCTTATCACTCCATCTCACACAGCCTTCGATTCAGTTTCTAAATAACCACTGAAGCTTTCTACTATCTAGTCTTTAGATATGGAAATTCACCCAAGTCACCTAAGCAGAGCTAATGGGTTTTTTACCATCTAGACTTCAAGGAAACTCACTTAAACTTTCTAACAAGTTTTTCAAAGAACCTTACCGTAATTTGATTTACAAGAAATTTCCTCTTCCTCACTTTACCCCCTAGGATGTCTCTATAAAAAAGTTAAGTGATAGATAATGTTTAAGGGACTTTATTTTGGTTAATCTTCACTGTGGTAAATATAGTAATATTAGTCTTAAACTTTGTGAATCTCTGTACCTGTTTTAACCTTGATAGATTGATTTTAAAAATGTTATAACCTCAACTACAGGTCAAACCGACCCCAGACTATTGTTAGCAAAAAGGTGATCGTGATCTCAGCCCATTTCATATGCTAATGTCATCCCTCTGCCTGCTTGTAATGTATAAAATAAACCTGCTGAAGGCAGAGCAGGAAGACTTACACCCAACTTCCATTCCTGGTCTTCCTCACTCCCGCTCCCCTTTTTTTTCCTTTTTCCCCTTTTCTAGGAATCTCCGCTCGCCGATGCTGTTCCCACCTTGAGACCCTGCCTGTTCTGCCCACCAATAACCCGTGATCCGGGACAAAGAGTCTCCACAACTCTCCCCCCCAAACAAAAGAAGACCGGAAAAAACCTGCCTAGGACATACTGGAGATGGGTTGACAGAGACAGGACTTTGTACAGGAGACTGCGCTGCGGTGGTGGTTTGCCGCAGGGCCGTAGATGGCTCATGGCTGGGGGCCCAGTACCCCAGTCTGAGGAACAGGCTGGGGCCTGCACAGAAAGGACCAGGCGTGGTGGGTTTTACCACAGGAACTTTTCATCGAGGGAATGATAGAGACATGAACCCACTTGGGACCATGAGCGTCGCAGCCTGTCATGCAGACAGGGGCCCCGGACGGCCATGCTGCTGGGTTCAGAGGAAGAAGTCAGCACCAGCTGGAGGAGCAGCTGAGTGAGGCCTGTTCCTGCACACAAAGCCAAATGAGCTATGCCCAGCACTTGGCAGTGAGAGAGGGGTGAAGGCAGGGGTTACCCACAGGCCTGGAGCTGCGCTCAGGCCCCACCAATGCTAAGGTTGCGTGTTGAAGGCGGAGATTCCCTCTGCTGTCCCCTCCCACCACCGAGTTAATCAAAGAAACAAAAACTGAAACCCACAGTACCCCCAGCCACAGACACCCACAACACAGCTGCCTAGGAATCAAAGCACATTCATTGGAAAAGCAGAAGTGGAAAAACAGCGTGGACGTAGGTACGCAGAGTTAGCTCAGAAAGAGAGGTACTAATGAATATTGACAGTGACGATTTTAAAAGTTGTTACATGAGGCATTGACAGGCCAGGCGCAGACAGGCGGGCTTGGGATCTTAAAAAGGAGACTGAGGGCCCTCCCTGGTGGCGCAGCGGGTTAAAGCACAGCACTAAGAAGCTAAAGCCACTTCCGCATGAGTTGATCCCCAGCCCCGGAGTTGATCCCCAGCCCCGGAGGTGACCCACAGGGCGCAGCAGACCTCTCCTGACCCGCCCGCTGCTCCCCTCAGCAGTGGATTTCATCAGTCGACCTGTTCTGCTCCCCACTCTGTCTCTGATGAGTCTTCTCACTGTCCCTGCACCTCTGACTTATACCCCAGCTCTGTATGCATCAATAAATAAATGTTTAGAGAAAAAAAAAAGGGAGACCGAGAATCAAAAATTGGTCTTTACTGGAGAGACTGAAGACATTATAAGCGCACAAGAAGAAACTGAATGAAGATGAACATGGAAAGTGTTTCACATGGATAGAAGAGAGAATTTCACAGCTAGAAAACAGAAATTTACAGCTCACCAAAATGGGAGCACTGAAACCAGATCTAAGGAAACAAGAAACTACGAGACATCGGGGACGTAATCGCAAGAGGTACGTTAGCCCAAGGGGGTTCAGGTGCTTCCTGAGATACATTTTTGCTCAGCTATGAGTCAGAGATAAAGGAGAAATATTAAAGGCAGTTGGGGGGGTTGGGACAGAGTCACCCCCAAATTGCAAGACACTTGGCAGGATTTGATTTGGGGAAACACTAAGTGAGTCACGGGTTCAACTGTCATTTCTGACAGCTATGTGTCTCCCCACCCCCGCCGCCCCCTGCTGCCTCTGCC